>NC_068917.1:15101540-15401672 GCF_023091745.1 Budorcas taxicolor | reverse complement strand
TGATTTGATCTCCTCACTGTCCAAGGGACTCTCAGGATTCTTCTCCAGCACCACAGTTCAAAGGTGTTAATTCTCTGCCCCTCTGCCTTCTGTACCATCCAGCTGTCAAAACTATATGTGACGACTGGGAAGACCATAGCCCTGACTATACAGACCTTTGTCAGCAGAGTGATGTCTCTGCTTTTCAACACACTGTCTAGATTTGTCATTGCTTCCTGCCAAGAAGTAACAGTCTTCTGATTTCATGGCTTCAGTCATCATCTGTAGTGATGTTAGAGCCCAAGAAGAGGAAATCTGTCACTATTTTCACTTTTTCCTCTTCTGTTTGCCATGAAGCAATGGGGCTGGATACCATGATCTTATATTTATTTAATATTTAGTTTTTAAGACAGACGTTTTACTCTCCTTCACCCTCATCAAGAGGTTCTTTAGTTCCTCTTCACTTTCTGCCATTAAAGTGGTATCATCTGCATATCTAAGGTTGTTGATGTTTCTCCCACCTATCTTGATTCCAGCTCATAACTCATCCAGCCTAGCATTTCTCATGATGTGTTCAGTAAGTAAGTTAAATAAACAGGGTCACAACAGACAGCCTTGTTGTACCCCTTTCTCAATCCTGATCGAGTCAATTGTTCCATACAGGGTTCTAACTGTTGATTATTGACACACTTACAGGTTTCTCAGGAGACAGGTAAAATGGTCTGGTATTCCCATCTCTGCATATGTCATATGAAATATATATATATATATATATATATATATATATATATATATATATATATATATACACAAGCATCATGGAATGTTTTATTTCCTCTTTGAGAAATAAGGAAACCAAAGTATAAGGAGTAAATACTTTAGACACAGACATAAAATTAGTAAATGATTGGAATGGAATTTGAATTCAGTTCTATGTGGCTCCTTAGCCTTTGCTCTGGCTAGCCTACCAGATTATATTTCTAGGCCAAAGGTTTTAAAACCTGTTAGAATATTTTATGATGTGTTCCAACAGAGAATATTCTGTGGTTTGAGAAATAATTGGTCCATCCACTATCTTTGCAATCTATTGTTTCTATGACTGGACATGATTACTTTGGCTCTCTGAATTCAATTTCTTCATACATAACATAGAATATTACTTTACTAGCGTGGGAGATGAGTGCAACTGTGTGGTAGTTTGAGCATTCTTTGGCATTGCCTTTCTTTGGGATTGGAATGAAAACTGACCTTTTCCAGTCCTGTGGCCACTGCTGAGTGTTCCAAATTTGCTGGCATATTGAGTGCAGCACTTTCACAGCATCATCTTTCAGGAGTTGAAACAGCTCAACTGGAATTCCATCACCTCCACTAGCTTTGTTCGTAGTGATGCTTTCTAAGGCCCACTTGACTTCACATTCCAAGATGTCTGGCTCTAGATGAGTGATCACACCATCATGATTCCGGGTCATGAAGATCTTTTTTGTACAGTTCTTCTGTGTATTCTGGCCACCTCTTCTTAATATCTTCTGCTTCTCTTAGGACCATACCATTTCTGTCCTTTATCGAGCCCATCTTTGCATGAAATGTTCCCTTGTATCTCTAATTTTCTTGAAGAGATCTCTAGTCTTTCCCATTCTATTGTTTTCCTCTATTTCTTTGCATAGATCGCTGAAGAAGGCTTTCTTACCTCTTCTTGCTATTCTTTGGAACTCTGCATTCAGATGCTTATATCTTTCCTTTTCTCCTTTGCTTTTCGCTTCTCTTCTCGTCACAGCTATTTGTAAGGCCTCCCCAGACAGCCATTTTGCTTTTTTGCATTTCTTTTTCATGGGGATGATCTTGATCCCTGTCTCCTGTACAATGTCACAGACCTCATTCCATAGTTCATCAGGCACTCTATCTATCAGATCTAGACCCTTAAATCTATTTCTCACTTCCACTGTATAATCATAAGGGATTTGATTTAGGTCATACTTGAATGGACTAGTGGTTTTTAGAAACCTATATGCAGGCCAGGAAGCAACAATTAGAACTGGATATGGAACAACAGACTGGTTCCAAATAGGAAAAGGAGTACATCAGGGCTGTATATCATCACCCTGCTTATTTTACTTATATGTAGAGTACAGCATGAGAAACACTGGGCTGGAAGAAGCACAAGCTGGAATCAAGATTGCCGGGAGAAATATCAATAACCTCAGATATGCAGATGACACCACCCTTATGGCAGAAAGTGAAGAGGAACTAAAAAGCCTCTTGATGAAAGTGAAAGACGAGAGTGAAAAAGTTGGCTTAAACTCAACATTCAGAAAACTAAGATCATGGCATGTGGTCCCATCACTTCATGGGAAATAGATGGGGAAACAGTGGAAACAGTGTCAGAGGTTACTTTTTGGGACTGGAAAATCACTGCAGATGGTGATTGCAGCCATGAAATTAAAAGATGCTTACTCCTTGGAAGAAAAGTTATGACCAACCTAGATAGTATGTTCAAAAGCAGAGACATTACTTTGCCGACTAAGGTCCGTCTAGTCAAGGCTATGGTTTTTCCTCTGGTCATGTATGGATGTGAGAGTTGAACTGTGAAGAAGGCTGAACGCCGAAGAATTGATGCTTTTGAGCTGTGGTGTTGGAGAAGACTCTTGAGAGTCCCTTGGACTGCAAAGATCCAACCAGTCCATTCTAAGGGAGATCAGTCCTGGGTGTTCTTTGGAAGGAATGATGCTAAAGCTGAAACTCCAATATTTTGGCCACCTCATGCAAAGTGCTGACTCATTGGAAAAGATTCTGATGCTGGGAGGGATTGGGGGCAGGAGGAGAAGGGGACGATAGAGGATGAGATGGCTGGATGGCATCACCGACTTGATGGGTGTGAGTTTTAGTGAACTCCAGGAGTTGGTGATGGACAGGGAGGCCTGGTGTGCTGCAATTCATGGGGTCGCAAAGAGTCGGACACCACTGAGTGACTGAACTGAACTGAACATAGAATAATCACAGTACCTACTTAATTGTGCTTTTATGAGGAGTATGCAAAATACGCAGAGTGAGATGCATAAAGAACTTAGTCTAGCACCTGACACCAAGGAAATGCCCTCAGAAGTCAGCAGATACCACTATTATCATCACCTGCTACACTGGTGGAGGAAACCAGGACTATAATGCAATATTAAGGTGGAAATTATAGCTGTCCACTAGGACATTCAACTGCCATTATCTCAAAGAATAGAGCCAGTTAAGTATCATGAACACTTCTTTGCAGTGATTGTAAACTTGGACAAGTACTCAAGAACCACTGAAATAGTATGCAAACACCCTGTATTCCTCGAAGAACTTACGTAAATGTACAAGTGGACAATGTAAAACAATGGATGATTCACATCCATTTTGTTTGAAGAGCTTAAGAGGTTTGCTGTTGTTTAAAAGAAATTGCTACAAGCTGACAAAGAATGAAGATGGAAGTGAATTCCTTCTTCTTTTGCTTTGGGCAGTCAGGATGACTGGTAAGCACTTGTAAATTCAAGAAAGGCTGTTGACAATGTATTGGCGAGCACCACAGGAGAATAGTAGCACTGAAGAGAAAAGCAGAGGTGGTGCTGATAGATTAGAATGGGAAAATAAGCATCATGAATCCTCAGGAGTTAGGTGGTAGTCATGCAATATGAAAGCAGGAGATCAGACATTCATCGCACAGGACTCTGTACCACGATGCTGTGCACCACTCTTTTGAAGGAGCCTGTTAAATGACAAGGGAAAAACTGAAAAATACTAAAATCTCTCCAAATTCCTGTCATCTGGTGTTGAAATATAGCCTCGTGGACATGAGCTACTACCATCTAAAGGACCCACAGGGGCAGATTCCAAGTCAGAAGGCTATCTAAAGCACCCTGCGAATGCTTTCCATCATGAGGCTTTTTAGAAGGGGAGAGTTAAGCTATACTCTTTTCACCTTTGTGCCGTTATCCTATCTTAAACTTTGAGGAAATTACCACTGTTGCTGCTGCTGCTGCTGCTAAGTCGCTTCAGTCGTGTCCGACTCTGTGGGACCCTGTGGACTGCAGCCTACCAGGCTCCTCCGTCCATGGGATTTTCCAGGCAAGAGTACTAAAGTGGGTGCCACCACTGTTGTTAGTGCACAGCAAAATGGACAAGTTTAGACAAAATGCAAAAGAAAGGAAAACTGCTAAGCTAACAAAAAGGTAATTTTTGCCTCCTAAAAATTAATGTATCAGTTCAGGACTTCCGTGGTGGTCCAGTGATTAAGATCTGCCTGCCAATTCAGGAGACACGGACAATTCCTGGTCCAGGATGATTCCACATGCCATGAGTCAATTAAGCCCATGTGCAACAACTACTGAGTATGCACTTGAAAGCCTGCCAGCCACAACTACAGAGCCCACATGTTACGACTATTAAGCCTGTGAGCCTTGAGCCCATGCTCAGCAACAAGAGAAGCCACCACAATGAGAAGTCCGAGCACCGCCAGCAAAGTGTAACCCTAGCTCGCCGCAACTAGAGAAAGCCTCTCCACAACAACAAAAGACCCAGTGCAACCAAAAATAAGTAAATTTTAAAAATAAATAAAATATTACACCAGTGCTATATGGCAATATTCATCATATCCTTTGACTCAGGTGGGGTTGGCCCATTCTAAGATGTACCCCAAGATTCTCACCCCCAACATGACACACTTTCTCGATTCACCCCATGAACTTTGCGTTATTCTGTTTAAAACTAAAGTCTAGGCAGTGCTCTGAAGCAGTATTCCAGAAGTAATTAAGGTCCCAAATCAGTTGACTTTGAGAGACAGAGATTCTCTATTGATCTGATATGACCATATGAGCCCTTAAAAGATGCCAGACTCTCCCTGGTGAGAGAGTTTCAAAGCATGAGAGAATTTGATATGAGGAAGTATCACAGACTGAATTGTTTCCCACCAAAATGTATATGGTGAGACCCTAACTGCCAGTGTGACTGTTTTTAGAGACAAGGCCTGTAAGAAGGCAGTGAACGTTAGATGAGGTCATAGTGTGGGGACTTAATGCAATATAACTAGTGTCTTTGTAAGAGGCAGAGACACCGGAGTGCAGCCCCTTTTCTACACACACATAGAAGCTGCAGCAAGAGGGCAGACATCTGCCAATCAAGAAGAGAGGCTCTCACCAGAAACCAACCCAGAGGCTCTCACAAGAAACCAACCTTGATCTTGGACTTACTCCAGAACTGTGAGGAAATGAATTTCTGTTGTGTAAGCCACCTAGTCCACAATGCTTTCATTGCGGCATCCCAAGCAGAGTCAAAAGATTTTCCATCGAGTGTTTTGAAGACTGAGAGGGTTACATGGCAGGGGAACATGGACAGTGGCCTCCAGCTGACAGCCATCAAGGAAACAGGAATGCTCGTTCTGTAACTGCAAGGAAGTGAATTCTGACCCAACCCAACTTAGAGCCTTGGAATCTGAATAAGAGCACACTGATTTCAGCCTTATGAGCACCTGAGCAGGGAACTCAGCCACCTCAGCCCAGGTATCTGCCTGACAGTACTGTGAGTTAAGAAAAGAGTTTTGTTCTAAGGTGCCAAACTTGTGGTAATGTATTCAAAAGGACAGCAAATGAATAGCCACTTTGAGACTAATTCTATTTTTAAAACAGCTTTATCAAGGTATAAACTGACATACAGAAAACGGTCCATATTTAAATGTATACTAGTTTGAAGATATGCATATGCCTGTGAAAATATTACCACAATCAAGGTAACAGACATATTTTATATATCTAAAAATTTCCAGAAATGAGATTCAGAGATTATTTTTAGTGGGTTGCCCCAAAGTTTTCTGATGAGAAGTTCCTTTTTGTACTTCTCAGTCATATACCTCAACATGAGATAGGAGGTGCGAGCTGCAAGTATAGCTCCCATCTAGAATACAAAATGGATGCTCACATGTTTTTGCAGCAGGACATATTTTTCTTACCAGGGCCTAAGCATCAGGGACATAGTTATTTATTTCAGAGGGATTAGACAGATCAATGTTGACATTATTTTTTGCAGCTCCTACTAGAGTATTTTTAAATACATTTCTGATAGCTTACAGATTTAAGAAATGAACTCAGATGGGACATTCTAATTACATTAATAAATTAGACATATAACTACAGGCAGTGATAAAATGGGATGGGGTAGTGTGGGTAGGAGAGCACTGAGTTCTCTAATGTATTCAATGCCCTCAGTACCCGAGTACCAATTGATAGATATCACAGAAGAAGTTCAATGATGATTTAATTTAAAAGTTCCCTGTGCTTTATCATTCATGTTTAATTAGAGTTTGTCCGTTAATTACCTTCTTGAGAAGTGAGACTGGAAAGAAAATTAAGTGGTACTTTCAAAAGCTAATTTTGCAAACAATTAAATGAAGCCAAATATAATTGATAAATGCTGTAACAAATGACCCTGAGGCATTCCTCTTTAGAAAAATTGTTGTTTGGACTTTGATAATATGAGAGAATAAAAAAATATCTTCATAAATTTAAATAAGCATGGAAAAGTAAAAACAAAGACAATTAATCTTCTCATGAAATTTGACTCAAGATAAAGGTGGCAATTTTAGTGGCACAAATGTTACCGTAGTTTCTGAAAAACATACAGTAGATGATGACCAGGTCTGAAAGTTGGGGAAAAATTGAAATATATTTCAATTATCACAAAAAAATTGAAAAGGGCAATGAATCATATGCTACTCTTGTGTCTTTTTGAGGGAAGCTAAATCGTTTGATCCTCTCTTTCCCAGTGCTCGCATGTATCTTTTAGAGTTTTTAAACAGGAACTACTTCCCTGTAGCTCAGATAAAGAATCTGCCTGCAGTGCAGGAGACCTGGGTTCAATTACTGGGTCAGGAAGATCCTCTGGAGAAAGAACTGGCAATCCACTCCAGTATTCTTGACTGGAGAATCCCACGGATAGAGGAGCCTGAGGGGCTACAGTTCATGGGGTCACAAAGACTCGGACACGACTAAGCGACTAACCCACCCACATAGCAAACTGAGTATATCATTTTAATATGCCATTATCAATGGTAAAAAACTGGAAGCTTTTCCTCTAAAATTAGGAAGGATTCTCACTCTCATCATTTATATTTAATGGAGTGTTGGAAGTCCTAGCCGCAGCAATCACAGAAGAAAAAGAAATAAAAGGCATCCAAATTAGAAAGGAAGACGTGAAACTGTCACTATTTGCAGATGACATAATATTGCATATAGAAAACCCTAAGTAAAGTTACAGAACAAAAGATTAACGTACAGAAGTATTTCGTTTTTCTATGCACTAATAATGAACTAGCAGAGAGAGAAAACAAGAAAACAATCGCATTTACAATCATCAGTTCAGTTCAGTCGCTCAGTCGTGTCCAACTCTTTGTGACCCCATGAATCGCAGCACTCCAGCCCTCCTTGTCCATCACCAACTCCCAGAGTTCATTCAAACTCATGTGCATCGAGTCAGTGATGCCATCCAGCCATCTCATCCTCTGTCATCCCCTTCTCTGCCTGCCCCCAATCCCTTCCAGCATCAGGGTCTTTTCCAAAGAGTCAACTCTTCTCATGAGGTGGCCAAAGTATTGGAATTTCAGCTTCAACATCAGTCCTTCCAGTGAACACCCAAATTCACTCAGGACTGGTCTCCTTTAGGATGGAGAAATTAAAAATTTTAAAATATAATGTAATCCAGCAATTCCACTCCTAGGTACATATCTGAAGAAACAAAAAAATGCCAATTCCAAAAATATATAGGCACACCAATATTCTTAGTAGCTTTATTAATAATAATCAAGATATGGAAACCACTTAAATGTTGATCAAAGGTAAATGGATAAAGGGGACGTGAGAAATTTTATATATATGTGTGTATATATATATATATGTGTGTATATATATATATACATATCAGTTCAGTTCAGTTGCTCAGTCATGTCTGACTCTTTGTGACCTCATGAATCACAGCACGCCAGGCCTCCCTGTCCATCACCAACTCCCGGAGTTCACTAAAGAGAAACTGTTGAACTGTAACAAAAAGAAGTGTAGACTAGATTTTTTGTATATATAGAGAAAACCCCTGAGATTATCAATTGTGTGTCACAATCCTCTTCTATAGATATATGTGCGCATTTTTATCTGTTCATTTCAGTCACTCAGTTGTGTCCAACTCATTGCAATCCCATGGACTGCAGCATGCCATGCCTCCCTGTCCATCACCAATGCCAAGTTTACTCAAATTCATGTTCATTGAGTTGGTGAGGATATCCAACCATTTCATCCTCTGTCATCCCCTTCTCCCCCTGCCTTCAGTCTTTCATGGCATCAGGGTCTTTTCAAATGAGTCAGTTCTTCACATCAGGTGACCAAAGTATTGGAGTTTCACCTTCAGCATCAGTCCTTCCAATGAATATTCAGGACTGATTTCCTTTAGGATGGACTGGTTGGATCTCCTTCCAGTCCAAGGGACTCTCAAGAGTCTTCTCCAACACCACAGCTCAAAAGCATCAATTCTTTGACACTCAGCTTTCTTTATAGTCCAACTCTTACATCCATACATAACTACTGGGAAAAACCATAACCTTGACTAGACGGACTTTTGTTGGCAAAGTAATGTCTCTGCCTTTTAATATGCTGTCTATGTTGGTCATAACTTTTCTTCCAAGGAGCAAGGGTCTTTTAATTTCTTGGCTACAGTCACTATCTGCAGTAATCTGGGAGCCCAAAAAGATAAAGTCTCTCACTGTTTCCACTGTTTCCCCATCTATTTTCCATGAAGTGATGGGACCAGGTGCCATGATCTTAGTTTTCTGAATGTTGAGTTTTAAGCCAACTTTTTCACTCTCCTCTTTCACTTTCATCAAGAGGCTCTTTAGTTCTTCACTTTCTGCCATAAGTGTGGTGTCATCTGCATATCTGTGGTTATTGATATTTCTCCTGGCAATCTTGATTCCAGCTTGTGATTCCAGCTCAGCGTTTCTCATGATGTATTCTGCATAGAAGTTAAATAAGCACAGTGACAATATACAGCCTTGATGTACTCTTTTTCCTACTTGGAACCAGTCTGTTCCATGTCCAGTTCTAACTGTTGCTTCCTGACCTGCATCCAGATTTCTCAAGAGGCAGGTCAGGTCATCCAGTATTCTCATCTCTTTAAGAACTTTGCAGAGATTGTGGTGGTCCACACAAGTCAAAGGCTTTGGGATAGTCAACAAAGCAGAAGTAGATGCTTCTCTGGAACTCTCTTCCTTTTTTGATGATCCAACAGATGTTGGCAATTTCATCTCTGGTTCCTCTGCCTTTTCTAAATCCAGCTTGAATATCTGGAAGTTCATGGTTCACGTACTGTTGAAGCCTGGCTTGGAGAATTTTGAGCATTACTTTTCTAGCATGTGAGATGAGTGCAACTGTGCAGTACTTTGTGCATTCTTTGGCATATATATGTACATTATATATAATGTATATACATGGTGGCTCAGACGGTAAAGAATCTGCCTGCAGTTCAGGGGACCTGGGTTCAATCCCTGGGTCAGGGAAATCCCCTGATGAGGTGAATGACAATCCACTCAAGTATTCTTGCCTAGAGAATTCTATAGACAGAGGAGTCTGGTGGTTACAGTCCATGGGGTCACAAAGAGTCAGACTAACACATTGAATGACTAACACATTCATTTTCATATGTGTATATACACATATGGTAAAATATTACTTAGCCATAAAAAATAATGAAATTTTGCCATTTTCAACAACATAGATGGACTTAGATGGTATTATACTCAGTGAATTAATTTGGACAGAGAAAAATAAATACTGCATGTGCTCATGTATAATGGGATATGAAAAACTTAAATGAATGAATATACTAAACAGAGATAGATGCACAAATATAGAGAATAAACTAGTGATTACCAGTGGAAAGAAGGGTTGGAGGAGATGTAACATAGGGAAAGGATATTAAAAGGTACAAACTACTAGGTATAAAATGAATGAGACGCAAGGATGTAATGTACAGAATAGAAGAGATAACCAATATTTTATAGCAACTTTAAATGGAGTAAAATCTACAAACATATTGAATCACTACTTTGTACACTTGAAACTAATATTGTAAAGCAACCACTCTTCAAAAAATTAAATTAATTATAAATAAAATGTCATTATCAAACACTGACTCTGTGACAGGCACTCAGTATGCTGTTAGTGATACACCTAACTTTTCACTGAAACAGCTCAGAGTTCAGCAGAGGATAAATATGCTGATACAGCAAAGCATAAGGACAAGCAATAGAGTAATCCAGAAAGAAAGGACATGTATTCTGTCTGGGTCAGCCAGAGCAGGCTCAACAAAAAGGTGTGTGGCAGGTATAAGTCTCTTACTGAAGAGATTGGGTAGAATTGAGACCCTGGCAAGGAAAAGCATTCCAGCAGAGGGAATGGCCCAGGGAAAGACTAGACTATATGGGAAAGCTTCCTGGTCAGGCATCTTGCAAACTTTTCATAGAGCTGATTCAGAGGTTTTGAAAAGAATCCTGACATCAACTTTTATCAGTTTATTAATTTCACTTAATAGCCAATTAGAGATATTATTGATGCTATTGTGGGTTCAGTTCTAGAACAATGAAATAAAGAAAATATTACAATTGACTCAGACAGTGAAGAATCTGCCTGCAATGCAGAAGACTCAGGTTCCATCCCTGTGCCAGGGAGATCCCCTGGAGAAGGAAATGCATACCCCCTCCAGTATTCTTATTTGGAGAATTCCATGGACAGAGAAGCCTGGAGGGCTATCATCTATGGGTCACAAGGAATCACACACGACTGAGCGACTACTACTACTACTAAGGTGAGTCCAATGAATATTTTTGGTTTTTTAGTGCAAATAAAACTCACACTGTAGTCAATTAAGTGTTCAGTAGGATTATGTCTAAAATAAATACATATCTTAATTTTAAAACTTTATTGCTAAAAAAAATGTTAACCACCATCTGAGCCATCAGTTTACTGTAGGAAACATATACTGAAAAAGTTTTAAATATTTTGAGAATTATGAAAATGTGACACAGAAACAAGAAGTGAGCAAATGTTATTGGAAAATGGCACTGATAGACTTGCTTGACACAGACTTGCCTCAAACCTTCAGTGTGTAAAAGTCACAATATATTCTAAGCACACAAAAAAGTGACACACAATAAAATATGATATGCAATTTTGGCTATTCCTGCACTTCACATTGGGCTCAGATGACAAAAAATTTTACCAAAACCATGTTTTCCCTTTGGGAATTTTACAAGGCATCAGAAAACAGGAAATCAGGCAAAACAACATGAGGCAACATTAATTTTGGGCAGCCCCACAGCTGTGATCCTTCTTTTTCCTGTATCTCAGAACACAGTCTTCTTTTCTTTAAGATTTTGTTTTCAAGGGGACCATTTTTAAAGTTTTTAATTTTGCAATAATGTTTCTGTTTTACATTCTGTTTTTCTTGTGTGTTATCCAATATTAATTCTTTTTTTAATTTTATTTTTACTTTATTTTACTTTACAATACTGTATTGGTTTTGCCATACATTGACATGAATCCACCACGGGTGTATACGAGCTCCCAATCCTGAATCCCCCTCCCACCTCCCACCCCATATCATCTCTCTGGATCATCCCTGTGCACCAGCCCCAAGCATCCTGTATCTTGTATTGAACATAGACTGACACTTCATGGCTTCAAACCATGTGGCATCTTAGCTCCCTGACCAGGGACTGAACCCACACTCCCTGCATTGGAAGGTGAAGTCTTAACTACTGGGCTACTAGGGAAGCTCCAGACACAGTCTATTTTAAAAAGCACCAAAGAATTAATCTCAAAAATATACAAGTAGCTCATGCAGCTCAATTCCCCCAAAACAAACGACCCAATAAAAAAAAATGGGCCAAAGAACTAAACAGACATTTCTCCAAAGAGGATACACAGATGGCTGACAAACACATGAAAAGATGCTCAACATCACTCATTATCAGAGAAAAGCAAATCAAAACCACAATGAGGTACAATCTCACACCAGTCAGAATGGCTGCTATCAAAAAGTCTACAAGCAATAAATACTGGAGAGGTTGTGGAGAAAAGAGAACCCTCTTACACTGTTGGTGGGAATGCAAATTGGTATAACCACTATGAAGAACAGTGTTTTGCCTACATTATCCTCTAGGAGTTTTATAGTTTCTGGTCTTATGTTTAGATCTTTAATCCATTTAGAGTTTATTTTTGTGTATGGTGTTAGAAAATGTTCTAGTTTCATTCTTTTACCTGTGGTTGACCAGTTTTCCCAGCACCACTTGTTATAGAGATTGCCTTTTCTCCATGGCATATTCTTGCCTCCTTTGTCAAAGATAAGGTGTCCATAGGTGCATGCATTTATCTCTGGGCTTTCCATTTTGTTTCACTGATATATATTTCTGTCTTTGTGCCAGCAACATACTATCTTGATGACTGTAGCTTTGTAGTATAGTCTGAAGTCAGGCTGGTTGATTCCTCCAGTTCCATTCTTCTTTCTCAAGATTGCTTTGGCTATTTGAAGTTTTTTGTATTTTCATACAAATTGTGAAATTATTTGTTCTAGTTCTCTGAAAAATACCATTGGTAGCTTGATAGGGATTGCATTGAATCTTTGGGTAGTATACTCATTTTCAGTATATTGATTCTTCTGATCCATGAAAATGGTATATTTCTCCATTTGTGTCATCTTTGATTTCTCTCATGAATGTTTTATAGTTTTCTATATATAGGTCTTTTGTTTCTTTAGGTAGATTTATTCCTAAGTATTTTATTCTTTTTGTCACAATGGTGAATGAAATTGTTTCCTTAATTTCTCTTTCTGTTTTCTCATTGTTAGTGTATAGGAATGCAAGAGAATTCTGTGTGTTAATATTATATCCTACAACTTTACTATATTCATTGACTAGCTCTAGCAATTTTCTCATGGAGTCTTAGGGCTTTCTATGTAGAGGATCATGTCATCTGCATACAGTTAGAGTTTTACTTCTTCTTTTCCAATCTGGATTCCTTTTATTTCTTTTTCTTCTCTGATTGCTGTGGCTAAAACTTCCAAAACTATGTTGAATAGAAGTGGTGAGAGTAGGCACCTTTGTCTTGTTCCTGACATTAGGGGAAATGCTTTCTATTTTTCACCATTGAGGATAATGTTTGCTGTGTGTTTGTCGTATATAGCTTTTATTATGTTGAGGTATGTTTCTTCCATTCCTGCTTTCTGGAAGGTTTTTATCATAAATGAATGTTGAATTATGTCAAAAGCTTTTTCTGCATCTAACGAGATAGTCATATGGCTTTTATCTTTCAATTTGTTAATGTGGTGTATCACATTGTTTGATTTGCAGCTGCTAAAGAATCCTTGCATCCCTGGGGTAAAGCCCACTTGGTCATGATGTATGATTTGTTAATATGTTGTTGGATTCTGTTTGCTAGAATTTTACATAACAGTTCTTATCTGCTTAACACTATCAAGCCATTATCTGTATAGATACTGTAGCCTAAACTTCCTCTGGCCCATACCATATGCCACATGATGATAAATCACCCCACCTGCTCCCTGTTGGCCCTTCTAGATACATAGTGGTATGTCAATTCAGTTCAGTTCAGTTCAGTTCAGTTTCTCAGTCATTTCTGACTCTTTGCAACCCCATGGACTGCAGCACGCCAGGCCTCCCTGTCCATCACCAACTCCCACAGTTTACTCAGAATCATGTCCATTGAGTCAGTGATGCCTTCCAACCATCTCATCCTCTGTCATCCCCTTCTCCTGCTGCCTTCTATCTTTTCCAGCATCAGGGTCTTTTCCAATAACTCAGTTCTTTGCATCAAGTGGCCAAAATTTTGGAGCTTCAGCTTCAGCATCAGTCCTTCCAATGAATATTCAGGACTGATTTCCCTTAGAATGGACTGGTTGGATCTCCTTGCTGTCCAAGGGACTCTCAAGAATCTTCTCTAACACCACAGTTCAAAAGCATCTGTTCTTCAGTGCTCAGCTTTCTTTATGGTCCAACTGTCACATCCATACATGACTACTGCAAAAACCATAGCTTTGACTAGATGGACCTTTGTTGGCAAAATAATGTCTCTGCTTTTTAATATGCTGTCTAGGTTGGTCATAGATTTTCTTCCAAGAAGGAAGTGGTTTTTAATTTCATGGCTGTAGTCACCATCTTCAGTGATTTGGAAGCCCCCAAAATAAAGTCTGTCATTGTTTCCATTGCATCCCCATCTATTTTCCATGAAGTGATGGGACCAGATGCCATGAACTTCGTTTTCTGGATGTTGAGTTTTAAGCCAACTTTTTCACTCTCCTCTTTCACTTTAATAAAGAACTGTGTCAGTACCTTTTAATAATAGTATTTCTCAGAGATAGGACCTACCAGAACATAGTGGAACTACTTGATCCCTTGGTAGTATGTAATAGTCCTTAATTTTACTTAAAATGATCCTGATCACTGAACTGAGACTGACTGAAAAATACTCATTGACTTTTAATGATACCAAATTTGCATACAAACCTCACCATAATAATGAATTTTATCTTTGATACAATTTAGAGATTGTAAAAATTACATCAGCCCCTCTGCTATTAACAGTTAGATTCATCTTTATCACAAGATAGGTTTCTGAAAAGCATTGAGAGAAATGTACTGTTTGTTTCTAAATACCATTACTGTTTTTCCCTGTATTTATATTACTCTGCATATGAGATCAGATCGTAATATAGTCTCAGCCAAGGATACTTTGGGACCTCCCTCAGTAAATGTGCTGGATTCGATTATTCCTCTTTACCTTGAATTATTTATTGCTAGTCCTCAGGGGTCTGCTAAGATTCTCTTTCCATGAAGTATTGAATTTCTTTCTTTCTGCAGGGGCTCACAAGCACAGAAGCCTTCTGACCAATAGTACCGCAAAGACTTAGAGCAGACGACTCATTCTAACCCCCTTAGTGTCCCATTCTCTATAAGGACTTCCTAACATGAAGATGGGGGTACAGGTACCAGATGTAGAATGACGAAGTCACACAGGAAATAACTTCAGCCTAAACTTGGGACCAAGTATAGTAGTATCAGTGTCTCATCTTTGAAGCACCAAAATGGCCTAGAGCTGGACATAAGAAAAGACTCTTTCTCCCACTGAAATCTAATCTAACCATGGTAAAGAGTAGCAGAAATATATGCATGTTATACATAGGAAATAGAATCCAAGTACATCATTTGGTATATAAAGAGATAATATGAGAGACACTCTGAATATGCTCCAAATGATGGAGATCAATAATATCCTGTTGTGAGGAAAGCTACTCCAGCAGCAGTTTTTTTTTTTTTTTTAAATAATATATATTATACTGGGTCAGCCCCCAAATATGTTTTTTCATAAGATGTTATGGAAAAACCTGAACAAACTCTTTGGCCAATCCAATAATGTATTACCCGTGTATGATAAGTTGCTTCAGTCATGTCTGACTCTTTGCGACCTTAGGGACTGTAGCCTGCCACACTCCTCTGTCCATGGTATTCTCTAGGCAAGAACACTGGAATGGGTTTCATTGTCTTCCTCCAAGCAAAAGTTATTAAATGTACTCTGTCCTACATGGATAAATAAGGAAGTTGTCAACCTTTTGGCCAGTGAAAGAAGCAAGGCAGGTAGAATAGCAAGGATGAGAGACCTGAGAAGAGAGCACAAGGAAAACAAAGCCTTTTATGGTAGGTACCCCAGTGGTAGATTGGGTAGAAGTTCCACCTTAACACGAGAGCCACTGTTAAAGTGCTCTGCCAAAAAAAAGAAAACTTGTATAAACTTGTAAATCCGTGATTAGTGTATGAGAGTTAACTATTCTCCTACCTTCACCTAAACTGGATTTAAGTGTTTTAAATGTTCACTAAGATGTCAGACACACTGAAACCATACTCACAGAAAACTAGTCAATCTAATCACATTAGGACCACAGCCTTGTCTAACTCAATGAAACTAAGCCATGCCCGCAGGGCAACCCAGGACGGGCGGGTCATGGTGAAGAGGTCTGACAGAATGTGGTCCACTGGAGAAGGGAATGGCAAACCACTTCAGTATTCTTGCCTTGAGAACCCCATGAACAGTATGAAAAGGCAAAAGGATAGGATACTGAAAGAGGAACTCCCCAGGTCAGTAGGTGCCCAACATGCTACTGGAGATCAGTGGACTCATTGGAAAAGACCCTGATGCTGGGAGAGATTGGGGGCAGGAGGAGAAGGGGACTACAGAGGAGGAGATGGCTGGATGACATCGCTGACTCGATGGACGTGAGTCTGAGTGAACTCCCAGAGTTGGTGATGGGCAGGGAGGCCTGGTGTGCTGCGATTCATGGGGTCGCAAAGAGTCAGACACGACTGAGTGACTGAACTGAACTGAAGATGTTTATAATCTGATTTTGCTTTATTTTTTTATTTACAGGCTAGAGAAAAATTTCATACATTTATTGATAATGTATATTTATTTCTCTATAAACTGGTAAAAAGAATTGACAGTAAATATTATAATAATCATAATCAATATTAAATGAGATTCCACTATGCTCCCTTGAGGCAGGTTTCAAATAAGCATGCTGTTAAGTCAATAAGTCACCCATGGAACCCACTCTTCTGACATTTGTGATTGAGGTGATGGACATTCCAATATTTGGATGGGTGAAGTGGGAATTGCCTGCTTTACGTAGCAGCCACCAAATTAAGTTTAACTTGCTTATTGTTCTGTGTCAACAAATATGTGTACATCAAGATATCAGATTAGATGAAAGGAGAAGGAATGTGATCCAGGATATGGGAATATTTATGACGTTTTAAATCTAATTGTTTTCTGGTAACAGAGGCAGGCACAGACATCATAATTGTCTTGCATTTTCTCTGTAATTGCTTCGAATCCTTTTTGGATGTAGGTGCAACGAGGTCTCCTTGACTGTGAGTTTCTCTGGAGCCAATTAAATTTGTATTCCCAAGGTTTAGAACAGTGCCTGGCACAGGCAGTTATTAATAAGTATTACTAAATGGTTTCTGATTATATGAATGGGTTTAAAAGAATTAGTATAGTAAAATAATAGCAATATATAAGTGACATCTAAGACTATAAATTCTTAACAACATGCCCAAAAAAATTCACCCTGACATCTCTTTTTTCATGCAGTTGAAATTCTAAAAATGTCACTTTATTGACATAGTGCTTTCCTCTCCTCATCATTCATGACAATGCACCCTTCTCTCTCTGTTTATGGGGAGAAGCTATTGGCATTTTTCTATAGAAGCATTTGCAGGGATTATACATCCTCACAGTTTGGCACGTTCTTTGATAGAAAAATGTACTGAATTGACCTGATCATTGTAAAATACTAGAGATTTACTGTCCTTTTCTTCTGTGGATGGTGAGAAATAGCTCCTCTTTGCTAAATAATAAAGAAAAATTATTTTTCTACATAAATATTATCACTCACAGCATTCATCTTCTTGATAAATATGAAAAAAATATCTATCTTTAAGAACTGCCGGAAACTCAAAGCCAATAAACAACTTAGAAAGCCTCATTAATCTTTATGAATTGAAAATAAATCCTATAGGGAATATAATTTCCCCTTTTAAAAAATATTCTCTCATTTCATTTTTTATGACAAAGGAAATGCAATCTCATTTTCTTCAATTAGAGAGTGTAGATTTCTTTTCAAACAAAATTAAAAACCATATACAATGCCTCATCACCAGGGATAAGATCAAGTAGCAATTTATTATATATCCTTATCTTATTTTCCTATATATGAGTATATATTTATAAAAGATAACATTATGTGAATTCCATTTGCAAGTTTGTGAAAAACAAAATTGTTATATCATGACCACATTCCTATATTAATAAATATTGGTTTAAAAGACATTGTGAGGACTTAACTACAATTTACTTAACCATATGCATCTTGCAGGGAATTTTGATTGTTTACACCTTTGGTTATAAGAAATAATACTACAGGAAATATTTATGACTTTTCTGAATTTAAATCCTAGCATTCAAACCAACTAGATATATGTTTGGGGAACTTTCTATTTAGTCTCCTCAGAAGGAGGATCTAGAATAATTTAAAAAATTTTAAGTGTTTAATATTTAATGTCGAGCTATGTTCCCAGAAGCCTATACATACTTACATTGCTGTCGATAATATATGAATGCTTCCATAAGATTTAATATTTAATTTTAATAATATTTCTCCCTGAAAACTCAGCTACCAAGTATATTCTCAAGTATTGAAACTGTGTTAACAAATTTGTGCTTTCACTTGACATAACACAAGTTTATTACATACACTTTTCCTCCATAATAATGAAATAAAGGCACTTTTTAAAGATAAATTAAAACCTTCTAGTTAGAAATAACATAAATCATGAAATTATCTTTTGCCCCCAGTAGTACTATCTTATTTCCCAGAGGAAATAGATTTACATCAGTTTTGTACCTATATACACAGATATGTATGTCTGTATACACACACATTCTCTCTCTCTTTACACAGACACACACACACACACAAACACACACACACACACACACACAAGATATGTTTGTAGAAGTAGCTTTTCCTCTTTCCAAAATTGGTATCATATCCAATACACTGTTCTGTATTTTTTCCTAAACACTGAATACTTCTATACTTTTCCTTTTATTCACCAAAGCACCCTTTTGAATATGAACATGTTTCACTTATCCCAACACACCCAGATCATATCTCTTACCTCAGCAATCTGAGGAATCTCAGATCTCAACTTCTCAGAAAACAAGTATTTTGCATTTTCTATATAGACTTTCCGTTTCTATTGTTAGCATCATCAGAAAAGGCCAAGAATTGAATACAAGGCAAATTTGAGTTTTCTTATGGAACTATCTCTAAATGGAGTTTTTAAAAATAATTATGTTATCAACAAAATTATAATAAAAATAATTCCTCATATGACTTATTTTAAAAGGAAGAGAAAGGAATTATGCACTTTTGCTGTTGCTTGTCTTTGGGTGGTGATTTGCAACAGTGTAAAAAGGTGAACTTCTTCAATCCATTCCATCAGCTACACTGAGGGCCAGAAAAATTGAAGAAGTTCAACCGATTGAAGTTCTCAGGTCAGAGTGAGTCTTTGTTTTCATCAATGAGGGTACTGCAAGGATGAAGAAATGAAGTGGGCCTCCTTGCTACCTGAGGATAAACTCTGAAAGCTTTATGCAGAGTCAAATAAATCACACATAAAAGAACACCCAGATTGCGTCACTTCCTCTTATTACTCAAATATTGTGTTAAACGTGATTATGTGGAATCTAGAAAAAATGGTACAGATGAACCTATTTGCAAAGCAGAGAGATACAGATGTAGAGAACAAACTCTATCCTTTGTATGGATACAAAGGTGGGGGGAAGGGAGGTGAGATGAAAAGGAGGTTGGGATTGACACATTCATGCTTATGCTCATTAGTGCTCATGCTCAATAGTGTCCAACTCCTTGCAATCCCATGGACTGTACTCCACCAGGCTCCTCTGTCCGTGGGATTCTCCAGGCAAGAATACTGGAGTGGATTGCCACTTCCTACTCCAGGAGCTCTTCCCCACCCAGGAATTGAACCCATGTCTCTGTGTCTCCCACACTGGCAGGTGGGTTCTTTACCACTGTGCCACCTGGGAAGCCTACACACACACACACACACACACACACACACATAGTACTATGTATGAGATAGATAACTAATGAGAACCTACTGTAAAGCACAGGAATCTCTGCTCAATCCTCTGTAGTGACCTAAATGGGAAGGAAATCCAAGAAATAGGGGATATATGTAGACATATGGCTGATTCGCTTTGCTGTACACCAGAAACTAACACTACATTGTAAACCAACTATACTTCAATAACAATTTTTTAAAAAGTGAAGAAAATAAGTGAACATTCTTCAGATGTGAGGAATTCTCCAAGAACAGCAACCGGCACACAATGAACCTACAAGAGACACCTCAATCCCTGAGTCACACCATGATTTACTTCCTCTAACCCACCCTCCATCCCCAATTACAGCTCTAACTCTATCTGCTGCTGTCACTACCCACCCACATCCTCTACTTGCCACATGCATTTGCACTTGCATTCTCTTGCCCACAGAGTTTTGAAGGACAAATCCTCCAGCTGTGAATACCTTTTCCAACCTCTTCTTGTAATCTAGATATCAGTCAGATCCATGTGACTGATATTCCCATGGAAGTATGTTGATCCCAAACACCCCAGTCTTGTGGTCTCTGATCAGTGATGTCTATCACCCATCAGGGTGAACAGACTCATGGTCATTGTCTTTTCTCACATCTGAATATTTCCACCCCCATTCTCACCCATTTCTGTGCTGGAAATCTTCTGCAAGGTCAAGCAAATCTCTGGGTTCTTGATCTAGGGCCAATAAATATTCTCTTTATTTTAAGCTATCCATGCATTGAGTAAGTGTGCAATAGGAAAACAGGAAATAAAAACTGAGTCCCCACAAAGTGCTCATAGATAAGCACACTCCCTGAGGAATCACATGAATAGATAGAACATTTTTCCATATAGATTGTTTTCTTCTTTATAAATTATTAAAATAGAAAAAGAGTAAATAGACCAAAAAAATGTAGAGAGGGTGACAAGACTTCAGCTGAAATTGCATTTTATTGCAAAATAATGCAAATGATTTGCTAAAAATACGAGAGTGTAGGAAGTAAAAGTCAAATATTTCTGTTTCTCTTTGAATAATTCTTGAGAATCATTTTGTCTATACCTTTCCAGTTTTCCTTTTACAGATCACATCAATGTTTATAGACAATATTAGCCCTTTTCAAATATCTTTGCAAATACATTTTCCCTTATTGCTTTATTTATTGTGCTCATGTGCATGTGTTATAAAGTGCATTTGCTTTTTTTCCCTTTATGATCCATAGGCTTTGTGTCATGCTTTGAAAAAAAATTCCTACTCCCAAGATGATATGATTTTTTGTAATTTGTGTGTGGTAGTAGAGCAAAGCATTATAGAAAAATTTTCTTTTTTTATATAGCAACCTTTTACTGACACTGAAATCAACTGGCCCCTGGGAAAAGAGTGACATTACATTTAATGGGGCTGAACATGTTTGGAATCATCAAATACAAGATCAATTAACCAGAAAATTGATAGCCCCATAAATTTATACAGAAGCCTCTCAGTGAACCTACACAGAATTTATGAGCACTTGGCAAGAAGGACACTTGCAGAAATAATCCACTCACTGTTAAGTCACATTGAGACTCAGAAATGTAAACACACACACATGAACTGTGTAGTCTTAAAATGGGTTCCTAACTGTTCTCAGAAAAACTCATGCTCAAAACATGTCAGGTTTTATATATTTTATGTCCATGTATACATGATTTGTTGACTTTATCCATTATACATCAAGTTTCATGACATCACCTCTTCAGTGTCTTTATAAGCAACTAGCTGTCCTAGACTCGAAGCCAACAACTTTTTTGTTGGGCAACAACTTTTAATACCCATGTCTATAGGTTTGAAGAAATATAATCACTTTTCAACTTCTTGCTCTATCTAAAACCACATAATGCTTGTTAGATATCAGACCTAGTCTTCTTTGGTCTGATGTCAGCTGGTTGGGTACCTTATTACTTAGATTATGATAATCATGTCATCTGTTTTCACTAATGAAATTGTTAAATAAAATATAGTCAGATTTAGAGCTCTACCACAGAACCTCCCTTGGGTTGACATTAAACATCAATCTACCTACATTCTGGTGATCATTTAAAAACTATGACTCCACCTAATCATTCTGAAATCCTGCCAACACTTCCCAATCAAGTCTTTAGGGATATTGTCAGAAATAATCTGCTGAAAGATGTGCCATATGCACTGCATTCCATATTCCAAATAACCCTATCAATCTAAATGAGTGAAATTAATCTTGAAATTATCATTTTGTTTCTCATCAAAGTTATGGAATGTTTCTGTATCAAGGGAATTTTCTGAGAGTGGGATTAAGTCTTCTAGTTAATCTGTTTTTTCTTACTAACTATGTAAATGTCTCATTAGTATAAATAATTTTTCATACTGTATGTTTATATAAATTGTACCTGCTAACTATAGAAACTAGAATGACAAAAAACACAGAGAAATGAAAACTAATTCATAATTTCAATATCTGGAGATAACCTGTATTAACATTTTATTGAATATCTCTCTAAACGTATAATCATATTTTAACTATATATATTCTTGTATTTCAAATATAATGCTAGCTCTATCAGTTAACATGTTGAAAATAAACAAACCTACCGCCAAAAGGCAAAAGCAAAACCAAAGCATAATGATATATATACAGAGGTCTTAATGAATATGTACATCTCAGGTATCTGCAGAGGCTACTGAAGAAATCTTATCTTTGTCACCCATATTGATCATGACCTACTGAGCTACACACTGATTCTTGGAAAGTATAGTTTAATATCAGCTCCATGGGCATCTCTCTAAGGAGTTTCTTGCTTTCCTCCCTGGTAATCTAGCAACTCAAGAAATTAAATTCAGTCTCTTAAGAAAATTAAATTACTTTCTCTTTGAGACCTTAATTTCAATTCTTTGGGATATATATTCAGAAGTGGATGGCTAGATCATAGGTAGTCCTATTTTTAATTTTTTGAGAAACCTCTGTACTATTTTTCATAGCAGCTTCAACATTTTACATTCCCACCAACAGTGCCGTGTTGTGCTTAGTTGCTCAGTCGTGTCCGACTCTTTCCAACACTGTGGACTGTAGCCAGCCAGGCTCCTCTGTCCCTAGGGATTCGTCAGGCAAGAAAACTGAAGTGGGTTGCCATGCCCTTCTCCAAGGGATCTTCCCAACCCAGGGATCGAGCCCAGGTCTCCCGCATTGCAGGCGGATTCTTTACTGTCTGAGTCACCAGTGCACACGGTTTCAATTTCTCCAATCATCACCAGTGTGTATCTTTACTTTTTAATCTTTGAGGCTAGCCAACCTAGTATGTATCAGGTGATATTTCATTGCGGATTTGATTTGTATTTTCCATGTACATGTTGGTCATTTGTATATTTTCTTTAGAGAAATGCTATTCAAATCCTTTGTCTATTTTCTTAATCAGGTCTTTTGTTTTCTTTTTGTTACTGACTTATAGGAGTTTCCTATATATTTCATACATTAATCTCTTTATAAGACACGGTTTAGACATATTTTCTTCTGTTCTATAGATTGCCTCTTAGTTTTGTTGATACGGTTTCCAGTTTTGTTTTGTTTCTTTTGTTTTGTTTGCTGGGCAGAAGCTTTTATTTTATTTAGTTTGATGTAGCTCTACTTACCTAATTGTTTCTTGTGCTTTGATGTTATACCCAATAAGTCACAGCAAGGCCAAAATCTAAAATCCCATATTTACTTCAGCAATATTCATATAGAGAAACAATCTAAATATCAATCAATAAATGAATGAGTAAAGAAAATGTGATATATGCATAATGGTTCTCAGTCTCTTAGTCCTGTCAAACTCTTCGTGACACCATGGATGGTACCCCACCAGGCTCCTCTGTCCATGGGATTTCCCAGGCAAGAATACTAGAATGGATGGTCATTCCTTTCTTCAGGGGATTTTACCAACCCAGAGATTGAACCTGTGTCTCCTGCATTGGTAGGCAGATTCTTTACCATTGAGCTACCTAGGTAGCCCAACTCATATTAGGTACTTTAAATTGTCAAACTTATAGAAGCAGAGAGTATAATGGTAGTTTCTAGGGGCTCAGGGGAGGAGAAAATGGAGAGCTATTGTCAAAAAAGCAGAAAGTTTGTTATGCCAGATGAATAAATTCTAGAGATGTGCTATATAATATAGTGTCTATAGATTTCCCTACACCCACTTCTCCATTTCTAGAAATGAGAAGTTATACAGGCTAGCCAATCTAACTATAAAAATCTTTCAATATCTAACATAAATAAATTTTGAGCCATAAACAAGAGAAAGATTCTTAGGCAATAATCATTTATCCACCACTATGAATACATTTGAATTTCAGTTAATAAATAGTCAATTGGATGTGATAACTTCAAGGAAGATAGTTCCCTGAAAATCAGGTACTATTTTTGATGATTTGCACTTTGAGAAATGAGTACATGATTAGGGGCTGGTTAGGATGGTGAACAAATGGTGTGTAACACACAAAATGAGGTGACTAAACCCTGGCCTGGATACCACAAGTACATTCTTCTTGCTAAGAGGCACTGAGGCATATTCTATTCTGGAGGAATAAGTGGTGTTGATGCAATTAAATTCTTATCTCAAAGGGGTAATTATAAAGCTTTCACCAATAGCTGGACTCATCCTAAGAATGCTATGCTTTGGGTTTAGGGATAAGAGATGAGTGAAGAAGTAACTGGTTCTTCCTTTGGTAAAAATCTGTTGTTATCGATATTTAAAAATTCCTGCCCAACTGGGTTAGTAACCATTGACCAAACCAAATGTTTTCCACCATCTCATCACACCTGCCCTGGGCCTACTTATTCTTTCTAACTCAGGGACTATATGAAATTGCATATCTTCCCATGTTCCACAGACATGTCTATTGATGTGGTATTAGACATTTCAGTGGAGGTGTTGAACAGGAAGATGCAGGTATATATGCATGTGTTTGCATGATATACATACACACACACACATATATATGGATTTTGGGAGAGATGTCTAAGCTGGAGATATAAATTAAGAAATTATCAACATGGAGCTGATATACAGGTATTGAAAGCATGAAACTGAATAATATCACCAATGTGGTCTGTGCAGAGAAAGATGTGCAAAGGCTAAGTAAGGGACCACTGGCATCCTAACATCATGAAACCAAGGATTTGTGAGGGAGCCAAGAGAAGAGACAAAGAAATAATCAGCAACCATAAGAAAACTGAGAGTGCTATGTAATATAAACCAAGTGAATAAATTACATAAAATAGAAATGAATGATAAACTTTTTAAAAACACTTCTGATAGGTTAAGTAATGTTAAAGCCAAAAATAGACATTGGGTTTTGCATGACAGTATTCATTACATGTGAATGGAAATATTCTAGGGAATTTAGAGGGCCAAGTATTGATAGGAAAAGTATGAACAAGTGGAATAGGATTTAAAGTGTTGAAACTGTTTACAGGAATTTTTCCACAAATAATAGAAAATAAACAGACTTGTAGGCATTTGAAGTGGGTCAAGATAAATATTTTAAATTTTATTTTAGGATGATGAGATTGTTAACAGCGTACATGAATGCAGCAGAACCATATATGAGAAAAAAGGCTTTCTGAAATAGCACCCTTGTACAGGAAAGCTGGCAAGCATCTACTATATGAGTGCTGTAATTGGATTTGGATAGAGACATCAACAATCTGTCTCTGGTAATAGGCAGTAGAAAAGAGTTTGTGGTCAGATGTTGATAGGTCTGTATGTGGATGTTTTCTGTTGATTTCATACACTTTCTCAGTGATGTACAATTACAGATCAACCATCAAGTGGGAGTAAGGATGGAAGAAAAGCATTGTGAACTTAGGGATACATGGAAATTAATCAGCCAGTCAAATGGAAGGGGGAATGTATGAATATTTGATAGCAATAAATCTATCCTGTGAATGATTAGTCAGTGTGATGGCATGTTCTTTTCTAGCAGTATTTAGCTACACAAGTATAAAAGGTAGACTAGAGATGGATGGTTGTATTTAACCAGATAATTCAAGAAACTAAATCCAGTCTCTTAAGAAAATTAAATTAATTTCTCTTTGAGACCTTGATTTCAGTTCTTTTGGGTACATATTCAGAAGTGGATGGCTAGATCATTCAGTAATTCTATTTTTAGATTTTTGGGGAACCTCCATACTGTTTTTCCAAGAGCAAATATAATGAAGGATCATGGAAAAAGAGAGTTGAGGTATACACAGATTGCTTTTATTGTGATTAATCATGAGATTTACTCTGGGCCTAGAGGGAAAGGAGGACATCTTGGTTGCAAGGAAAAGTAAAAAGGTGTTAGGACCAATGCATTGGAAATCCTGGAAAAAGCCAATGGATTATAAGAGCTAGGGTGCTAAACAGAGTAAGCTAGAAGTCAGAAGGTGGCATTCAGAGTAGTATTTAGGCAGGATGTAGGGTAGTAGAAGGCAAGCTCATTCAAGAGATGATCACTGGAGAGAGTGACAGGGAACCAGAAGCTACTACTTTAGACAGCTGATGGAACACAGGGGTTGAAGGGACACAGAGTGTGTGATCAAATATGATGCTTGAGATTCAAAGCCAAGGATGCAAGAGACGAGAAAGAGAAGCTCTGCAAGTGTCAGTGAAGACACTGAAATGACAGAGGAAGAAACAGCCATCATGAGAGAGTGCTAGCGGGACATGTAGAAAAAGAAAGAATAGGAGATCTATAGTATTTTATGGAGATTAAGCCACAGTAAGACAAGGGTGACCAGAAAATCCAGGTATCCTTTACTGTCTGATATGACATAGTGCCATTTACCCTGGTAAGTTCAAGTCAGTAGGCATTGAAAGGTAGAGAAAAAAAAATGTGTTTCTGGAACTTTCTCTGCAACTCAGAAAATGGAGTAGAAATCAAACATTGCATTTTAAAAACTTTCTTGTAAGAGAAAGATTGCTCTGAAATTAACATCATGTAATTTTTTCTTGTGTTTATTTTCTTCTCCATACCAAATTATATCCTTACCAGCTTTTTTAACAGTTACTCTTCTTTTCATTGAAGTATAATTGCTATACAATGTTATGTTAGTTTCTCCTGTGTGATGAAGTAAATCAGTTATATGTATCCATATATCCCCTCCCTCCCAGACCTCCTTCCACCTGCCCCATCTTCTTTTGTTAGAAAAATTCCATGAAATGTATAAGCATATGAAATTCTTTCACTATAAAAATTTTCCCTCTAATCCACTAGTATAGAAATATATTTAATTTAAAAGTATTTAATATACTGTAAAAATGTTCACTAGATGAATAGGCAAAAGAAATCTATGATGACTCAAACCCAAATAGTCTATGAACCTGTGAAAAGACTTTGAATTTGAATAAGTTCAATAAGACTTTGAATCTCTTAGATTAAAACAAAAAGAGGATATTATTAACCTCAATGTTTTCCATAAAATGTGAATTTTTGGAGCTACTGTACAAAGCAAACTGTAATAATTAATGTAACTAAATACAGTTATATCCCTCAACCCAGCAATCCTGCTTTTAGAATTCTAACCCATAAAAATAAAAGCAGTAGTCCATAAGAACATGCACACACTGAGGCACTGCTGGGACGGCAGAGTAAAGATGTTCAAAATTCACTTCCTCTATAAAAGTAATGAGAATGCTGGCAGAAATGATTAAAATCAACTGTTTCAAAATTCTGTAAATTAACCAAAGGCAGCAATACAAGGAACAATCTGTTCAAACTCTTACACTCATGGTCTCCCATTGAACACATCAGAAAAATGACTGAGTTTTACAAGAACAGAGAGCTTCATAGCATTTAATCTGTACCATTCTCATCCCTGCTCCCCATTTCCACATGTGTGCATGTTAAGGTGCTTTAGCTGAATCCAACTGTTTGTGACCCTATGGACTGTAGCCTGCCAGGCTCCTCTTCCATGGAATTTTCCAGGCAAGAATACCAGAATGGGTAGCCATTTCCACCTTCAGGGGATCTTCCCAACCCAGGGATAGAACATATGTCTCTTATGTCTCCATATTGGCAAGCAGGTTCTTTACCACTAGTGCTATCTGGGAAGCCCTAGCTTCAAAGAAGCCTTGAACATTAATGTTACAACCATAACAGTTACATACCAGCTACCCGGACCTATATATACAAAACTATAAAACACTGGTGAAAGAAATCAAAGAGGACTCTAATAGATGGAGAAATGTACCATGTTCATGGATCAGAAGAATTAATATAGTGAAAATGAGTATACTACCCAAAGCAATCTATAGATTCAGTGCAATCCCTATCAAGCTACCAGCAGTATTTTTCACAGAGCTAGAACAAACAATTTCACAATTTGTATGGAAATACAAAAAACCTCAAATAGCCAAAGCAATCTTGAGAAATAAGAATGAAACTGGAGGAATCAACTTGTCTGACTTCAGGCCATACTACAAAGCCACAGTCATCAAGAGAGTATGGTACTGGCACAAACACAGAAATATAGATCAATGGAACAAAATACAAAGCCCAGAGATAAATCCACACACATATGGACACCTAATCTTTGACAAAGTAGGCAACAATATACAATGGATAAAAGACAATCTCTTTAACAAGTGGTGCTGGGAAAACTGGTCAACCACTTGTAAAAGAATGAAACTAGAACACTTTATAACACCATACACAAAAATAAACTCAAAATGGATTAAATAACTAAACTTAAGACTAGAAACTGTAAAACTCCTAGAGGAAAACATAGGCAAAATACTCTTCAACATAAACCATAGCAGGATCCTCTATGACCCACCTCCCAGAATATTGGAAATAAAAGCAAAAATAAACAAATGGTATCTAATTAAAATTAAAAGCTTCTGCACAACAAAGGAAACTATAAGCAAGGTGAAAAGACAGCCTTCAGATTGGGAGAAAATAATAGCAAACGAAGCAACGGACAAAGAATTAATCTCAAAAATATACAAGCAACTTATGCAGCTCAATTCCAGAAAAATGAACAACCCAATCAAAAAATAGGCCAAAGAACTAAACAGACATAGACATACAGATGGCTAACAAACACATGAAAAGATGCTCAACATCACTCATTATCAGAGAAAAGCAAATCCAAACCACAATGAGGTACCATCTTATACCAGGCAGAATGGTTGCTATCCAAAAGTCTACAAACAATAAATGCTGGAGAGGGTGTGGAGAAAAGGGACCCCTCTTACACTGTTGGTGGAAATGCAAACTAGTACAGCCACTATGGAGAACAGTGTGGAGATTCCTTAAAAAACTGGAAATAGAATTGCCTTATGACCCAGAAATCTCACTGCTGGGCATACACACCGAGGAAACCAGAATTAAAAGAGACACATGTACCCCAATGTTCATTGCAGCACTGTTTATAATAGCCAGGAAATGGTAACATCCTAGATGTCCATTGGCATACGAGTGGATAAGAAAGCTGTGGTACATATACACAATGGAGTATTACTCAGCCATTAAAAAGAATACATTTGAATCAGTTCAAATGAGGTGGATGAAATTGGAGCCTATTATACAGAGTGAAGTAAGCCAGAAAGAAAAACACCAATACAGTATACTAATGCATATATATGTGAATTTAGAAAGATGGTAATGATAAACCTATATGTGAGACAGCAAAAGAGACACAGATGTGTAGAACAGTCTTTTGGACTCTGTGGCAGAGGGCAAGGGTGGCATGATTTGGGAGAATGGCATTGAAACATGTATATTATCATATGTGAACAAATAGCCAGTCCAGGTTCAATGCATGATACAGGATGCTCGGGGCTGGTGCACTGGGATGACCCAGAGGGATGAGATGGGGACGGAGGTGGAAGTGGGGTTCAGGATGGGGAACACATGTACACCTGTGGTGGATTCATGTCAATGTATGGCAAAACCAATACAATATTATAAAGTAATTAGCCTCCAATTAAAATAAATAAATTTATATTAAAATAAATAAATAAATTTAAAAAGTCAAAATCTCTAGCATGTTAATTTAGTATGTTCTGTGTCTTTTTGAGTCAAATAAGTCAGAATCTTGATCTCAAGTTTTTAGCATGATAAAGTTATCCCAGTCACATACAAACTAATGAGTCATATCAAAATGTTTGTTGTATTAAGGGGGAAAAAAAAAACTAGCATCTAAAAACTTTTATTACAGAAATATGTGTACTGTGAGTTTGCTTTTAGGCTGTTAAGCATTACACTTCTTTGACGCTGGAGTCCAACCCCTCTTAATGGATGCAAGGCCTGTATTTGCCCTTAATAGGGTGATTTAGGTTTCTGGAGAATCAGTTTGATTGCATTATGTTTCCAGGGAAATCAATGAGTTATAGGTTGTATTCGAAACAAATAGAGGTCAACACAGGCTAAAGCAGTCAATATGTGGCATCTCTTTTTTAGGTACCCAGAGGCTATACATGTGCAGGAATGAGAGTCTAAAAGAGACAGGAGTTATCATCCTAAATGTGTGTTAAATTTCTATTCTCTTTAAAGCTGGGACTATGATTTTTAAAGATCAACAACCTTAACTTTTAGTCAAGTCCAGGACAGGCAGCCTGATGATATATTTTTAAAGTACTCAGAGCTGTTACCTGGGCCTTTGAGATTCAGCTAAATAACACCTCACCTCAGTCCTCTGGGTGTTTCCCTTTGCTCCTTTATACTCTGCATATACCTCCCTAACCATGCATGGCATCTTTCCACTGCAAAGATTTAAAACAAAGGGCCAATTGGTTTTATACCTTACTGGAAGATCTTTAAGGGCAGAAGCTTATTTCTGCTTTTATTTGTGAGATCCACTTACTTACTATAGTACCTGGATCACATTTTTTTTAATAGCAATAAAATGAATCTAGAGATTATCATATTAAGTGAAGTAAGTCAGAAAATGACAAATATCACATGATATTACATATACGTGGAATTTTAAAAGGTTATATAAATGATCTTATTTACAAAACAGAAGAAACAGACTGAGAAAACAAACTTACAGTTATCAAATGGGAAACTGGGGGCAGAGCGGAGGATGAATCAGAAGTTTGGAATTAACAGATACACACTACTATATATAAAACAGGTGAACAACAGGACCTACTGTATAGCACAAGGAACTATATTCAATATCTTGTTATAATCTATAATGGAAAAAAATCTGAAAAAATATATATATTAATATATATAGATATATAAAACTGAATCACTCTACTATACACCTGGAAATAACACAACATTGCAAATCAACTATAAAAGCAATAAATATTAGCCAAATTTGTGAATTCATTAATTACATGTATACGAATGAATTTGCATATATAGAATAAAAAATGTGGGGCTGAACACATTAAAATGTACTTAAACTATAAATTACCCACTCCAGTGTTCTTGCCTGGAGAACCCCAGGGACGGCAGAGCCTGGTGGGCTGCAGTCTATGGGGTCGCACAGAGTCGGACACGACTGAAGTAACTTAGCAATAGCAGTAGCAGTAAACTATAAACTGGGGGCTCCCCTGGTTGCTCAGTGGCAAAGAATCTGCCTGCCAATTCAAGAGATGTAAGTTCAATCCCTCATTCAGGAAGATTCCTTGGGGAAGGAAATGGCAACACACTCCAGCATTCTTGCCTGGGAAATCCCATAGACAGAGGAGCCTGGCGGGCTACAGTTCATGCAGTCACAAAGAATTAGACAAAAAGTAGTGACTAAAGAATAACAGGAAACAACCATAAATTAGGACACAACTTCACACCCATTATATGGAAAAGAGAGAAGAATGGCCAGGGAGTGAACAACAACAAAATATCTCCATCTCTGTGCATCACTAAGGAGACTTTGGGAATGCATATAGGAAGCCATGTGAGAAAGGCACTTTCACTCTGAAAAGAGAAAGGAATATTTGAAACCTTAATTGGTAAGTTAGAAAATAATTGCCTGAATACAAACATCCCTTTCCACAAAACACACATACACACACAGAGTCATCATCTTCATTTTTGCCCAAGTTGGAGGAAAATAGAAAAATAGGCATTCTGTCTTTAATATTAATAGATCTAGGGCTGAGAGGGAGAAAGAGGAATTCTACTAGATATAAAAATATTTACTTGATATACATGTCTTTTCTATATTTGCATATCTTTGAATAAAATAAGAAACATTCTTAGTTATAAAATACTGCTTTGACAACCACCTGTTTAGATACAATTATCTCTTCTATTTAACATAATTGAAACTATACCGACAACACCAATTTATGTAGAGAAAATGGGAAAAAAGAATAGGAGACTTGAAAAAATATACTAATGGTTTTGCATAGGCCTTTATATTATAGTAATAATTTTCCTTTGCATTTTAATTATAGTCCTAAGGCCTTCAACATTCAGAGTCACTTGGACTGCAAGGAGGTCAAACCAGTCAGTCCTAAAGGAAATCAGGCCTAAACAAGGAGGTCAAACCAGTCAGTCCTAAAGGAAATCAGGCCTAAACATTCATTGGAAGGTCTGATGCTGAAGATGAAACTCCAATGCTTTGGCCACCTGATGCGAAGAACTGACCCATTGGAAAAGACCCTGATGCTGGGAATGATTGAAGGCAGGAAGAGAAGGGGATGACAGAGGATGAGACAGTTGGATAGCATTACCGACTCAACGGACATGAGTTTGAGTAAACTCTAGGAGTTGATGATGGACAGGGAAGCCTGGCATGCTGTAGTCCATGGGGTCACAAAGAGTCGGACACAACTGAGCGACTGAACTGAAATGAACTAAAATGAAGGTCTTCCACATTTAGCCTAGAGAAAGTAAAAGGATATATTTTTCTGACGTTGTAGATTGTAATTAAGATGATGAGAATTTTATATTAATAGACAAAGACATACTTGATGTGTAAAATCAATGGTTGCTCATTTGTTTGTTTTGAGGTTGTTGGAACAAAGTCAATTTGATAGATGTAGAGGAGCAAAATATCAATATTAAGTCACGAGCATACATGTGATTGTCAGGACTGCTACTGTGAGTAATTCCAATCCTGAACTACATAGGAACTTGTTTTTTATACTGTTCCTGTGAGTCAATAACTTGGGTTCAGACTGAAGCTATTTGATATAGGAAATTATAAATTTTAGCATTAATAATCTTTAATAATACCAGTAAATATGAGGTTTTTCTGGGTGTCCAGTGGTTAAGAATCTGCCTTCCAATGCAGGCAATGTGAGTTTAATCCATGGTTAGGGAACTGAGATCTCACATGACTTGGAGCAACTAAGCTGGCCTACCCCAGCTAGACAGCTCTGTGTAACATGATGAAAGATCCCACATGCTGCAACTAAGACCTGACACAGCCAAATAAATAAATAATAAAAAAAGAGGAAGATCAGTAAATGCATGTTGAAGGTCCAAGGGGTAATTTTCAAGCTCAGAAGAAGAGTGAATTCAATGGAAAGAATAGCCCTGCCCTCATCTCTGCACTCAGACTAAAATTCCAAGGACCCAGAATATTAGGCAGCAAAGGTTTTCCAGGATCAGTCATGCAATGGCTCTAGAGGCAGTGGAAACATGACCCCTCCAGCATGGCAGAACCAACCTCTATTTCACTTAGGCAGTGCCTACAATGTGTCATTGGTGTCTGGTGACCAGGTGTCCTCTTAGCAGGCCAACTAGGGAAATCAGTATACAGACCTAGAACTGGGCCGGATTTGCTCACTGAGGAAACCTTTGATTGCTTCATAGACAGTTCTTTTCTCCCTAGCCCAGGAATAAATAAAATACATTCATCTTTCTAGTTACTGGTTTGTGGTTAGAATCTTAAGGTCTTCTCAGAGAAGTACAAGGTCATCCTATCACTTATCCAAGTAGATACCTACACACAAAGTGAAATCAATCGATCCTAAAGGAAGTGAAAGTGAAGTTGCTCAGTAGTATCTGACTCTGTAACCCAATGGACTATAGCCTACCAGGTTCCTCTGTCCATGGGATTTTCCAGGCATGAAGACTGGAGAGGGTTGCCATTCCTTCTCCAGGGAATCTTCCCGACTCAGGGATTGAGTCTGGGTCTCCTCCAATGTAGGCAGACGGTTTACCATCTGAGCCACCAGGGAAGTCATCCTAAAGGAAATCAACCCTAAATATCCATGGGAAGGACTGATGCTGAAGCTGAGACTCCAATACTTTGGGCCATCTGATGCAAAGAGCTGATTTTTTGGAAAAGACCTTGATGCTGGGAAAGATTTAAGGCAAAAGGAGAAGAGGATGGCAGAGGATGAGATGGTTAAATAGCATAACCAACTCAATGGACATGAATTTGAACAAACTCTGCGACATAGTGAAGGACAGGGAAGCCTGGCATGCTGTAGTCCATAGGGTCACAAAGAGCTGGATACAACTTGGCAACTGAACAACAACAACCTTCTCACATTCAAATGTTGTGAAACCTATTCACAGTTGTCTTGTTATCCTAACATTCAACATTGTAACAGAACATTGTTCATTGTAACAGAACATTGGACATTTTGTTTTCCTGCAAAAATCTTTATTTCCATTTGGCCATGATTTGGGAGAGGGCTCCAAGGTGGTTAAAAAGCTGCTTAGGGACAGCAAGGAGAGGCTCAAGAACTGCAGAAATCTGACTCTGCTACTTTCCAACATGTGGCTTTGGGTAACAAGCTTCCTCAGTCTGTAGGTCATCATCCATACAATGGTGATGATAAGATTTACCTCAGACATTTCTCAAGCGTACTACCCATCTTCCCAGCCCCAACTCTTATTCTAACCAGCGCTGTAGTGGCAAGTCATCTACTGACTGTCTAGTTTCATGTATGTACAACTTAATATTATATTGAATCATATTAACTTCTATGTCTCCTGATTTCTGGCCTGGTGCTTTTCCACTGGGCAACTTGGAGCATTCAAAGCAACCACCTGGGCTTTCCTGCATACTCAACTCATCAGTTCAGTTCAGTTCAGTCACTCAGTCATGTCCGACTCTTTGTGACCCCATGAATCACAGCACGCCAGGCCTCCATATCCATCACCATCTCCCAGAGTTCACTCAGACTCATGTTCATCGAGTCTGTGATGCCATTCAGCCATCTCATCCTCTGTCGTCCCCTTCTCCTTCTGCCTCCAATCCTTCCCAGCATCAGAGCCTTTTCCAATGAGTCAACTCTTCGCATGAGGTGGCCAAAGTAGTGGAGTTTCAGCTTCAGCATCATTCCTTCCAAAGAAATCCCAGGGCTGATCTCCTTCAGAATGGACTGGTTGGACCTCCTTGCAGTCCAAAGGAATCTCAAGAGTCTTCTCCAACACCACATTTCAAAAGCATCAATTCTTCGGTGGTTGGCCTTCTTCACAGTCCAGCTCTCACATCCATGCATGAACACAGGAGAAACCATAGCCTTGACTAGATGGACCTTAGTCGGCAAAGTAATGTCTCTGCTTTTGAATATGCTATCTAGGTTGGGCATAACTTTTCTTCCAAAGAGTAAGCGTCTTTTAATTTCATGGCTGCAGTCACCATCTGCAGTGATTTTGGAGCCCCCAAAAATAAATTCTGACACTGTTTCCACTGTTTCCCCATCTATTTCCCATGAAGTGATGGGACCGGATGCCATGATCTTCGTTTTCTGAATGTTGAGCTTTAAGCCAACTTTTTTGCTTTCCTTTTTCACTTTCATCAAGAGGCTTTTTAGTTCCTCTTCACTTTCTGCCATAAGGGTGCTATCATCTGCATATCTGAGGTTATTGATATTTCTCCCAGCAATCTTGATTCCAGCTTGCGTTTCTCCCAGCCCAGTGTTTCTCCTGATGTACTCTGCATATAATTTAAATAATCAGGGTGACAATATACAGCCTTGACATACTCCTTTTCCTATTTGGAACCAGTCTGTTGTTCCATGTCCAGTTCTAACTGTTGCTTCCTGACCTGCATATAGATTTCTCAAGAGGCAGGCCAGGTGGTCTGGTATTCCCGTCTCTTTCAGAATTTTCCATAGCTTATTGTGATCCACACAGTCAAAGGCTTTGGCATAATCAATAAAGCAGAAATAAATGTTTTTCTGGAACTCTCTTGCTTTTCCATGATCCAGAGGATGTTGACAATTTGATCTCTGATTCCTCTGCCTTTTCTAAATCCAGCTTGAACATCTGGAATTTCACGGTTCACATATTGCTGAAGTCTGGCTTGAAGAATTTTCAGCATTACTTTACTAGCATGTGAGATGAGTGCAATTGTGCGGTAGTTTGAGCAATCTTTGGCATTGCCTTTCTTTGGAATTGGAATGAAAACTAACCTTTTCCAGTCTTGTGGCCACTGCTGAGTTTTCCATATTTGCTGGCATATTGAGTGCAGCACTTTCACAGCATCGTCTTTCAGGATTTGAAATAGCTCAAGTGGAATTCCATCACCTCTACTAGCTTTGTTTGTAGTGATGCTTTCTGAGGCCCACTTGACTTCACATTCCAAGATGTCTGGCTCTAGATTAGTGATCACATCATCGTGATTATCTGGGTCGTGAAGATCTTTTTTGTACAGTTCTTCCATGTATTCTTGCCACCTCTTCTTAATATCTTCTGCTTCTGTTAGGTCCAGACCATTTCTGTCCTTTATTGAGCCCATCTTTGCATGAAATATGTGAGGGGAATTAATGCCCCATGGAGTCACCTTTGATCAATAGTGGATAGGATTCAATTAACAAATGTTTCCTCCTTTAATTCCTTGGGTAGAAAGTTGCACAATGTACTTCATAAGCTCTTCTTAATGACCTAGTGTGATCACACAGCTATTCAACCTTAGTAGTGGCTAGCTAACTAATGCATTTTTGTATCAGCCCTCTAGGTTAAGATACATATATATATTTTTTCCATTGGGGTATATATGACCTATTACAGGAACAAAGACTTAATGTTGTGAATGTCAGATTAACCAAGGGTATACATATATACACATATAATCAATTCACTTTATTGAACAGCAGAAAATAATATATTATAAAGCAACTATATATAACACAACTATAATCCAATAAAAATTTAAAAAATAAATTCCCCTATTTAAAATAATATGTATATATATGTTTATATAAAAGAAATTATTAAAAATATCTTAGAATTAGAACATAATTAGGAATTATTCAAATTAAAATAACACTACATTACATACACATTTGGTTGGTATATAATTGGGGATAAAAAGAAAATCAATATCATAATTATTTCAATGAGCATCTGTTTCATAATTAGCTATTTTTGATTAATCCCTCCTGAGAGACAGTGAGGCTAGATATGGCTTGGAACCATGGTTTGGATCTGTCTCCCTTTAATTAGTTTGCTAACAACCTCAATATTTCATCTCAAAATCTTTTCATGGTGAGGGAGAGGACAGAAGTGTGTGTGTGACCTGGGCAAGCCCTACTCATTTCTCTTAGCAGCCAGTGTCTACACATTCAGACTGCAGTGACCTTCTTTACCACATGTCAGCTTGCCTCTGGCAATCTGACCAAGTGCTTTACTTCTCATTTACCCATGACTATGCTTGAATCAATTTAAAATGAAATTGTATCCTGTCATAAATGTATGCACGAAAAGTGGTGCATTCATGATTAATAGGATGAGTTACAAACAAATTTTACAATGATAAAAGTTTATTTTGGTAAATCTTTTGCCTTTGCAAAAGTATATGTCATTTGCCTGTTTTGTTTTGATATTTGTTAGATATCTGAATGCTAATCAAATTACTAAAAATAAATTTCTCCTCTATACTCTTTTTCAGTGATTCTAAGTTTTCCCTCATGAAAAAGTATCTAAAATTACCATTTGCTTTATAATTAATACCAAATATGCCCCAAAAAGGTATTATTAATTTAACCAGCTGTCTTTCAATCTTTACTGTTTAAGTTAAAAGGAGTCTACTAATATAAAAAGTAGGAAAAGATGAAATATCTATTTCACATACCTAATAAGATGGTAACTCAAAGTGCTTTGCTTCCTGTAATATTTTCTGATCATGTAAAATATTAATTTATAAAATAACTTCCCTGGTGCTAAAATCTTGTCATTTATGAAAAATACTTCCTTACTTACAAATAACATATACATATATACATCTATCTATCTATCTATACATTTATCTATCTATCTATCTTCCCTGGGCTTCCCTGGTGGTTCAGACAGTAAAGAATCTGCCTGCAATACAGGAGACCTGAGTTTGATCCCTTTGGGCCAGGAAGGTTCCCTGGAGAAGAGATAGGCTACCCACTCCAGTATTCTTGCCTGGAGAATTCCAAGTACAGGGGAGCCTGCTGGGCCACAGTCCATGGGATCACAAAGAGTCGGACACAACTGACTGACTAACACTCAAGCTATCTACTGATTCTACTAAAATAGGGTCTTCATTAATCACAGGGAGAGTATGCAAATAAAACACAGACAAAATGGAATAAAAAAATGTTTAAATATCAAATTTTATTTGATATTATTAAGCTTCTCTAAACATCTTAAAATTATTGCTTCAGTAAGAGAAACAGAAGCAAATGCCACAAAGTCTTCAGTAGACAATATTTTATTTCAAAGTATAGCTTAGGACTAAATGTTAACAAGAGAAATAAGTTTCCAGGGCATTTATAATTAGATCTTCTTTTGTAATGTGAAGGACTCATAAGGGACTTCCAAGAAAATCACATTTCTTGAATTTAATATAAAAAAGTTGAGGTGTTTGGAGCATGGACCTCACTATATGAAGTACTATCAGGCCAGCCTAAGTCACCATATTCCATCACTCAGATAAATGAAATGACCTCCTATTTCTCTTCATTTACATCTACATACTCCACCATAGCCCAAATTATTCTCCATTTTACATCCAAGAAATACGTAGTCTATCCAAAATTGCATTTTTAACTCTATTATTCTTATGTTTAATGTCTTTTAATAAGTTCTCACAGGTTTCAGGATAAAATTCAACCTTGCTATAATTGTTTTTAAGACAGAATCTCAACTGAAAAGTCTCAGGTACCTCAAATTTCATTTGTCCTGAAATATACTCTATCTTGGTCTTCCCTGGTGGCTAAGATGGTAAAGAATCCACCTGCAATGTGGAAGATCTCAGCTCAATCCCTGGGTTGAGAAGATCCTCTGGAGAAGGGTATAGCAACCCACTCTAGTATTCTTTCATGGAGAATTCCCAAGGACAGAAGAGTGAGGCGGACTATAGTCCATGGGGTTGCAAAGAGTCGGACATGACTGAGCGACTAAGCACACACATGTACATATTCTATCTTGCCTTGAAAGACTTTATACAGAATTCTTTCTGAAATTGTATCTTGTAATTCTACCAATCACTTGAACCCAACTCCCATAAGACAAAGGTGAATCTTTATGACAGATGCTCCAACAATGCCCTGAATTTGTGTTTTATAACATAAATGACTACAGAAAGAGCTTGTTTAATTATTAGTTTTTCTTACTGAAACAGACACTCAGGGGATTATGAAAGAAGAACATCTCTATGTTATTCACAGTTACAGCATCACTGATTAGCACAGTGCTGGCATATAGGAGGTGAATGATAAAAATACATTTAGTAAATGAGTGAACGAGAGCTTACATTGAGATTTTCCTGCCAAAAACATCCTGCAAATAAGTTTCTGAAATTAAAAAAAAAAAAAAAAATCCAAAGAAAGTAGAAAAAGCCCAGCATTCAAATTTCTCCAAAAGATTAAAACGGTTCACTCTGAAACTGGCATTTACACCAGAGAATAACTGAAACAAGACAGAGGAACAATGTATTCAAGTCAAATCAAATAACAGAAATGAAATTAGTTGCTCTTTATATTTAATATATATTAAAGGCTAATGAACAGTATGAAAATGCAAAAAATTAGGACACTGAAAAATAAACTCCCAAGGTTGGTAGGTGCCTAGTATGCTACTGGAGATCAGTGGAAAAATAACTCCAAAAAGAATGAAGAGGTGGAGCTAAAGCAAAAACAACACCCAGTTGTGGATGTGACTGGTGATGGAAGCAAGGTCCTATGCTGTAAAGAGCAACATTGCATAGGAACCTGGAATGTTACGTCCATGAATCAAGGCAAATTGGAAATGGTCAAACAAGAGATGGCTAGAGTGAATGTCAACATTTTAGGAACCAGCGAACTAAAATGGACTATAATGGGTGAATTTAACTCAGATGACCATTATATCTACTACTGTGGGCAAGAATCCTTTAGAAGAAATGGAGTAGCCATCATAATCAACAAAAGAGTCCAAAATGCAGTACTTGGATGCAATCTCAAAACAACAGAATGATCTCTGTTCATTTCCAAGGCAAATCATCCAATATCATGGTATTCCAACTCTATGCCCCAACCAGTGAAGAAGTTGAAGTTGAATGGTTCTATGAACACCTACAAGATCTTCTAGAACTAACACCCAAAAAGAGTGTTATAGGGGACAGGAAGTCAAAAGTAGGAAGTCAAGAAACATCTGGAGTAACAGGCAAATTTGGCCTTGGAGGACATAATGAAGCAGGGCAAAGGCTAATAGAGTTCTGCCAAAAGAATCCACTGCTCATAGCAAACATCCTCTTCTAGCAACACAAGAGAAGACTCTACACATAGACATCACCAGATGGTCAACACTGAAATCAGATCGATTATATTCTTCGCAGCCAAGGGTGGAGAAGCTCTATACAGTCAGCAAAAACAAGACTGGGAACTGACTGTGGCTCAGATCATGAACTCCTTATTGCCAAATTCAGACTTCAATTGAAGAAAGTGGGGAAACCACTAGACCATTCAGGTATAACCTAAATCAAATCCCTTACGATTATACAGTAGAAGTGAGAAATAGATTTAAGTGACTAGATCTGATAGATAGAGTGCCTGATGAACTATGGATGGAGGTTCATGACACTGTACAGGAGACAGGGAGCAAGACCATCCCCAAGAAAAAAGAAATGCAAAAAGGCAAAATGGCTGTCTGGGAAGGCCTTACAAATAGCTGTGAAAAGAAGAGAAACCAAAAGCAAAGGAGAAAAGGAAAGATACCCATTTGAAAGCAGAGTTCCAAAGATCAGCAAGGAGAGATAAGAAAGCCTTCCTCAGTGATCAGTGGAAAGAAATAGAGGAAAAGAATAGAATCAGAAAGACTAGAGATCTCTTCAAGAAAATTAGAGACACCAAGGGAACATTTCATGCAAGATGGGCTCGATAAAGGACAGAAATGGTAGGGACCTAACAGAGGCAGAATATATGAAGAAAAGGAGGCAAGAATACACAGAAGAACTGTACAAAAAAAATTCTTCATGACCCACATAATCATGATGGTGTGATCACTCATCTAGAGCTAGACATCCTGGAATGTGAAGTCAAGTGGGCCTTAGGAAGCATCACTAGGAGCAAAGCTAGTAGAGGTGATGGAATTCCAGTTGAGCTATTTCAAAACCTGAAAGATGATGCTGTGAAAGTGCTGCACTCAATATGCCAGCTAATATGAAAACTCAGCAGTGGCCACAGAACTGGAAAAGGTCAGTTTTCATTCCAATCCATAAGAAAGTCAATGCTAAAGAAGGCTCGCAGTACAGCACAATTGCCCTCATCTCACACCATAGTAAAGTAATGCTCAGAATTCTCCAAGCCAGGCTTTAGCAATACATGATCCGTGAATTTCCAGATGTTCAAGCTGGTTATAGAAAAGGCAGAGGAAACAGAGATCAAATTACCAACATCTGCTGTCGTGTCCAACTCTGTGCGACCCCATGGACGGCAGCCCACCAGGCTCCCCCGTCCCTGGGATTCTCCAGGCAAGAACACTGGAGTGGGTTGCCATTTCCTTCTCCAATGCAGTGAAAAGTGAAAGTGAGTCACTCAGTAGTGTCCAACTCTTAGCGACCCCATGGACTGCAGCCTACCAGGCTCCTCCACACATAGGATTTTCCAGGCAAGAGTACTGGATTGGGGTGCCATTGCCTTCTCCGATAATTGCATTAATTTCATTTATAATTTCTGTAATTATGTTGCTAATATATTAACTGTTGTGTTTATAATATATGTGAACTAATAATGTATTATTATTTATAAAAGTATTAAAGCTTTATTTTTAATTACCAAAAAAAAAAGAAAGAAAAAGCAAGATATTTCCAGAAAAAAAACTATTTCTGCTTTATTGACTATGCCAAAGCCTTTGACTGTGTGGATCACAAGAAACTGTGGAAAATTCTGAAAGAGATGGGAATACCAGACCACCTGGCCTGCCTCTTGAGAAATCTGTATGCAGGTCAGGAAACAACAGTTCGAACTGGACATGGAACAACAGACTGGTTCCAAATAGGAAAAGGGGTACATCAAGGCTGTACATTGTCACCCTGCTTATTTAACTTCTATGCAGAGTACATTATGAGAAATGCTGGGCTAGAAGAAGCACAAGCTGGAATCAAAATTGTCAGGAGAAATATCAATAACCTCAGATATGCAGATGATACCACCCTTATGGCAGAAAGTGAAGAAGAACTAAAGAGCCTCTTGATGAAAGTGAAAGAGGAGGGTGAAAAAGTTGGCTTAAAGCTCAACATTCAGAAAACTAAGACTATAGCATCTGGTCCCATCACTTCAAGGCAAAAATATGGGGAAACAGTAGAAACAGTGACAGACTATTTTGGACTGATTGTAGCCATGAAGTTAAAGGACACTTACTCCTTGGAAGGAAAGTCATGACCAACCTAGACAGCATATTAAAAAGCAGAGACATTACTTTGCCAACAAAGGTCCAACTAGTCAAGGCTATGGTTTTTCCAGTAGCCATGTATCGATGTGAGAGTTGGACTGTGAAGAAAGCTGAGTGCCGAAGAACTGATGCTTTTGAACTGTGGTGTTGGAGAAGACTCTTGAGACTCCCTTGGACTGCAAGGAGATCCAACCAGTCCATTCTGACGGAGATCAGTCCTGGATGTTCATTGGAAGGACTGATGCTGAAGATGAAACTCCAATACTTTGGCCACCTGATGCAAAGAACTGACTGATTTGAAAAGACCCTGATGCTGGGAAAGGTAGAGGGTGGGAGGAGAAAGGGATGACAGAGGATGAGATAGTTGAATGATACCACTGACTCAATGAACATGAGTTTGAGTAAACTCGGGGGTTGGTGATGGACAGGGAGGCCTGGCCTGCTGCAGTCCATGGGGTCACAAAGAGTCAGACATGACTGAGCGACTGAAGTGAACTGAACTTAACTGAACTGAAATGCTAAGAGGTAACATGATTTAGTGGTATTCTGTTTTCCCAAATGCAAAGAGTTGATCTTATTTTGAATTGAACACTCTGAATCTTATTGAAAGATTTTTTTTTTAATGGAAATGGCTGGTTCATTTCTTTTATTTAGCTCTCTAAAGGAGCTGTGTAATTTATTTCAAATTCTGATTAACTTTGACTCTGAGCTGCATTTGTGAAAATGAGTGTTTTGAGTTTTCTGTGCCTTAATATAAGTAGTTCACATATTTTTATACACTATGGATTTAGAAGACTTTTCAAATAATGGAAAATATTGATTTGGTAATTTCAAATTTGATTATTTACTGAAAGACAAGTCTCTGTGTGTGTATGATTTTTCTAAAATACAATATTGTGACCTGGCAAACTGGGTATTCTACTTGAATTTAATGCTTCTTTATTGACACAGAATGCTGTTGTCACTCCAAGACACATTTTATTGTCTGTTTTCGTCTGAAGCTTTATATTTTTCTCTGGTATAAATCCTGTTTATTGCTACCCTACTGTAAGAAGCATGAACATGAAATTTTGTAAGAACCTCCTCAACTTGTCCAAAATGTGAAATTACTAAGGATGCATTTTCCCCAGAAGTCAGTCACTTAAAAAAAAAAAAAAATTGATCCTCCATTCTTATGCAAGAGAATTTCAATTCATTCCTGAGAACAAGCACAATTTTAACATTGCTATTTTCTACTCACATATAATTGTCTTAAAAAATGCATGCAATTGAAACACGTATATTACCATATGTGAAATAGATCACCAGTCCAGGTTCGATGCATGAGACAGGGCGCTGAGGGCCTGTGCACAGGGATGACCCAGAAGGATGGGATGGGGAAGGAGGTGGGAGGGGGGTTCATGATGGGGGACACATGTACACCCATGGCTGATTCATATCAATGTATGGCAAAAACCACTACAATATTGTAAAGTAATTAGCCTCCAATTTAAACAAGTAAACTAATTTTAAAAATAAAATTAAAAATGCATGCAGCATATATATATATATATATATATATATATATATATATAAGCTTAAGTATTTCATATTACTCAAAAGCCCTGCTTATTACATTAAAAAATTGAAAGCATTTTGATTATGTTCTGGATTTTAATTAATTCTACCCCATTAAAAATTTAAGGGTAGGGTATGAGGATTTGATGAATGAAATTGAAACATTTTGACTCGACTCCCCCTTCTGCTGCCTTAATTCTCACGTAAGTATTTCAGAAGATCTTCCATGATAAAACCAGATTCATGCTGCTGCTGCTGCAGCTGCTAAGAAGTCAGTCATGTCCGACTCTGTGCAACCCCATAGAAGGAGCCCACCAGGCTCCCCCGTCTCCAGGCAAGAACACTGGAGTGGGTTGCCACTTCCTTCTCCAATGCATGAAAGTGAAAGTGAAGTCGCTCAGTTGTGTCCGACTCTTCGCAACCCCCATGGACTGTAGCCCGCCATGCTCCTCCGTCCAACAACACAGCAGGAAGTTAGGAAGATAGGTGCACCAAAGAGGTCTGTTTCTTAGCCCTATTAATCAATAGCTGTGTGTTTTTAGGAAACACAGTTTAATAAGAGACACACTGTTTACTCTATGTTCCAATTTAGCCATCTGTAAATGAAGATGAGACAATTTTTAAAGTGCTCTGCACAGTATTTGAAGCTCAGTACTTCATCAATGGGCTTCCCAGGTGGTGCTCATGGTAATAAACCTGCTTGCCAATGAAGGTTAGCAGCGAGAGACCTGGATTCGATGCCCTGAAGGAGGTCATGGCAACCCACTCCAGTATTCTTCTCTGGAGACTCCCAAGGACAGAGGAGTCTGGCGGGCTACAGTCCATAGGATCATATAGAATCAGACACAACAAAAGTGACTTAGCATGCATGTTATCAATAAATGGTAATAGTATTGCAATTATTATTGTCATTCAGTTCATTTCAGTCGCTCAGTCGTGTCCAACTCTTTGCGACCCCATGAATGGCAGCACGCCAGGCCTCCCTGCCCATCACCAACTCCCGGAGTTCACTCAGACTCACGTCCATTGAGTCCGTGATGCCATCCAGCCATCTCATCCTGGGTCGTCCCCTTCTCCTTCTGCCCCCAATCCCTCCCAGCATCAGAGTCTTTTCCAATGAGTCAACTCTTCGCATGAGATGGCCAAAGTATTGGAGTTTCAGCTTTAGCATCATTCCTTCCAAAGAAATCCCAGGACTGATCTCCTTTAGAATGGACTGGTTGGATCTCCTTGCAGTCCAAGGGAATCTCAAGAGTCTTCTCCAACACCACGGTTCAAATGCATCAATTCTTCAGCGCTCAGCCTTCACAGTCCAACTCTCACATCGATACATGGCTACTGGAAAAACCATAGCCTTGTCTAGATGGACCTTAGTTGGCAAAGTAATGTCTCTGCTTTTGAATATGCTATCTAGGTTGGTCATAACTTTTCTTCCAAGGAGTAAGCGTCTTTTAATTTCATGGCTGCAGTCACCATCTGCAGTGATTTTGGAGCCCCCCAAAATAAAGTCTGACACTGTTTCCACTGTTTCCCCATCTATATTGTCATTAACACTACTGTAAGCAAATGGCAACCCACTCCGGTATTCTCGCTTGAAAATTCCATGAACAGAGGAACCTGGTAGGCTACAGTCCATGGTGTTGCAAAGAGTTGGACAGGACTGAGTGACTTCACTTTCACTTTCAATTGAAATTTATGCCCAGTGTTTTCCTTCAGACTTGGAGTCCTGCTGCCTCCTGATGGTTTATTTTATTTCTCAGTCACCTTTCCTCATTACAGTTCCAGTCTCTGCAGCTTAACCTCTGACCACCAGGAAGACTTGGGAGCTGTGTTGGAGAAGACTCTTGAGAGTCCCTTGGACTGCAAGGAGATCCAACCAGTCCATTCTAAAGGAGATCAGTCCTGGGATTTCTTTGGAAGGAATGATGCTAAAGCTGAAACTCCAGTACTTTGGCCATCTCATGCGAAGAGTTGACTCATTGGAAAAGACTCTGATGCTGGGAGGGATTGGGGGCAGAAGGAGAAGGGGACGACCCAGGATGAGATGGCTGGATGGCATCACTGACTCAATGGACGTGAATCTGAGTGAACTCCGGGAGTTGGTGATGGACAGGGAGGCCTGGCGTGCTGCGATTCATGGGGTCGCAAAGAGTCGGATACGACTGAGCGACTGAACTGAACTGAACTGAACTGAACAGAACAATCTTCCCTGATGTAAGAACTCCTTGCTTCTGGGTTCCCTGTTCCTGGACTCTCCCGATCCATAGACACTCAATGTTTGGGCTTCCCTGCCATCTGGGGATTGCTCAAATAGTTGTCAGACACAATGCTGGAGTGGGTTTCTTGCACACAGATCTGTCTCACACTTTCAAGCTGCTCCAACTATCCACCTCAGACCCTCTTCAGGATCGTAGCACCACCTAGTGGAAGTAGTGTGTGAGTACTGTTCGTAAAAGGAAGGAAACAATTTCTCATTTGTTTTCCTCATGTAGCCAAGGAAAGTGAAGTCGCTCAGTCGTGTCCGACTCTGCCACCCCATGGACTGCAGGCTCCCAGGCTCCTCCGTCCATGTGATTTTCCAGGCAAGAGTGCTGGAGTGGGTTGCCATTTCCTTCTCCAGGGGATCTTCCCGACTCAGGGATTGAACGCCAGTCTCCCTCATTGCAGGCGGACGCTTTACCCTCTAAGCCACCAGGGAAGCCCTAGGGCCAAGATTAATCAGAATATCGAAAATGAATTATTTCACTGCCTTCAAAGAACCAACCCATCCTTGACTTTTAATATAATCATAACAAATCTATGGAAGAGAAATAGTAACATTTTTCCATATAAAAGAATAACTGACAATATATCCTAAAGATTTTTAAACTGTGTTTACAAGTGATATTGCTTGGAAATTTTATTATCTTAGCCTGGTTTTATAATCACCAATATGCATGCCTCAAAAAAGGGGACTGTTTTCTCCTGTTCTATTTTCAGAAAACCTTTTAAAACATGGTTATAGCTTTCTTAAAAATTTGAGAGAATTCACTAATGAAACTGGACATAAGAGTTCTCACTTTGGGAATATGTTGATAATGAATTAAATTTCTTTCATAAATGTAGAGCTAATAAGATTTTCTATTTAACTTGTGTCAATATAGGTAAATTTTGTTTTACAAGAAATTCATTTCATCTTACTGATAAATACATTGCCATATTTCATTTCATAATATTTGTAATTTTTATTTTCTTATCTTATACAACAGTCTTGCTGTAACTTGTTAATGTTCTTTTTAAATTGTGGTTAAAAGCACATAATGTAAAAACCATCTTAACCATTTTGAAGTATGCAGTTCAGCAGTGTTGAGTACCTCCAAAAGTAACCAATCCCCAGAGCTATTTAGATCTTGCAAAAACTAAAAATCTATACGTCATGAACTTTTCCTTCCCTCCTATCCCCACATCCTGAACACCACATTCTAATTTTTCTCTATATAACTTTGACTCTTCATATATGTAGAATCATATAGTATTTGTCCTTTGGTGACCGGCTTGTTTTCCTTAGGAAGTTCCTCAAGGTTCGTTCGTGTTGTAGCATGTGTCAACATTTCCTTCCTTTTTAAGCCTGTGTGATATTCCATTGTATACACAGCAAATCCGTTTAACCATTCCTAATGATGGACACGTGGGTTGCTTCCATTTTTTGACTATTGTGAATAATGTTGCTATGAATATGGATGTTCCAGTATGCCTTTGAGACTCTGCTTTCACTTGTTTTGGCTCTATCCCTAGCACTAGAATTGCTGGATCATATGGTAATCCCATTTTTAATATTTTGAGGAACTGTCATGTTTTCCATAGCAGCTACACCATTTTACATTTTCCTAGGACAGAAGAACCTGGAGGGCTACAGTCCATGGAGTCACAAAGAGCTGGACATGCCTTAGCAACTAAACAACAACAAACAGTATATAAAGGTTCCAATTTCTCCACAACTTTGCAACAATTATTTTCTGTGTATTTTTACAGTAGCCATCCTAGTGAGTATGAAGCAGTGAGCATTTTATTTTTCCTTACCTGTACCAGGCACTATTCTGAATTCATTACACATATTCCTTAGCTCATTTTATACTCACTGTAATGCTATCAGCTGCTGCTGCTAAGTCGTTTCAGTTGTGTCCGACTCTGTGCAACCCCATGGATGGCAGCCCACCAGGCTCCCCCATCCCTGGGATTCTCCAGGCAAGAATGCTGGAGTGGGTTGCCATTTCCTTCTCCAATAATGCTATGAGCTAAATATCATCATTAGGCCTATTGACAGAATGTTTCTGGATGCAGCTAAGATACTCGACAGCAGTGTTATTTTTCAAGACTGGATTTTGAGCTTTGTTAATTATATGAAAGCACACTTCAATCAAGGTCTACGAAGCCATCTTCTCAGGGAGCAACCTTCTGAATACTCTTCCAAATGTCTTATGTATCAAGAGGTTGTTCCACCCTGATTTTTGGGTAAAGCCCTGCACAAGCACCAGAAGTTGTTCCTTCTCCTTTAGAATTGTTATTCCTCAAGTTTCACATGCTAATACTCAACTGAGAACATGAGGGACCCCTCCATGCATCTCTGGAGATTTAACTTTGTACAGCTGTCCTCTCTGGTACTCTGCCTTGCACACATTAGCCAAATAGGTTTCCTTAAACTTGCAAATCTTCCTCTTCACCCCATAAGACCACTGGCCTCCCTCCCTCCAGGTAAGGTAGGGCATTCATTGGTTTCTCTCTCTCAGAAATCACAGCTAGCATGTTCAATATCTGAAAATTGTTTCATATATTTCACTTTGTTTTTTAATGGTTAAGACAAGAACGTTAGATACCACTCCTCTTATTCTATCAGGGACAGAAGCAGAAATCTCCAGTCTTCCCAGGATTTTTATCAGTTTTCTAAGTCAGTTGTGTCGATTTTCAAAGCCACTTTTTTTATGATGTGTGTGTGTGTATATTTAGTTGCTCAGTCGTGTCCAGTTTCGACCCCGTGGACTGTAGCCCACCAGGCTCCTCTACCCATGGGGATTCTCTGGGCAAGAATACTGGAGTGGGTCACCATTTCCTTCTCCAGGGGATCTTCCCAATCTAGGACCCAGGTCTCCTGCATTGCAGGCAGATTCTTTACCATCTGATCCACCAGAAAAGTCTTTCATGATATGCTAAGGTTCGATTATTAAAAACAAAAAGAAAAATACAGCTTTTGTTCTGAAACTCTTATCTCACACTGGGGGATGTAGATTAATGGAGTGAGCTAGTTACTGAAAATTCCTAATTCTAATTCTTATCTGTAAAATAAAGAGAGATCTGAAAATTCCTAATTCTTATCTGTAAAATAAAGAGAGATCTGCAACATGAGGAAAATGTTTCCATCATATGCACATCCTGCAAAGATAACATGCTAAAATGTCTGCAAGGTTTCATATACTTTGAAAGTATACTTTTCATATACTTTCTAATATAGTGGGTCCCCAAGGGTGGTCCACAGAGCTCTATGGGTCCCCAAAGATACTTTCAACTGAATCCAGTAAAGCTAAGCTATTCTCATAACAATATTAAGATATTGTTTACTCTGTTGCACACAATTCATGATGTAATCAAATGAGAAATGTGCATAAAGTGAGAACTTCTGCTTTCTGAAGTATGATGTCTCAAGGAAAAATATTTGTGCAATAGTTTGAGCTGAAAAGTAAACTAGTTCTTTTTTTTTTCCTGTGGAACATTCAGTTCAGTTCAGTTCAGTTCAGTTCAGTTCAGTTCATTCTCTCAGTCATGTCTGACTCTTTGCAACCCCATGGATCGCAGCATGCCAGGCCTGCCTGTCCATCACCAACTCCCAGAGTCTACTCAAACTCATGTCGATCGAGTCTTTTATTTAAAAGAATTACTAATAGACAAATATGATTTTCAAAGCTTGAGTATTTGTTATTTCCTGGAAAATGAACAAGAGGAATTAATCACTTCAAGAAAACCAATTGACGAGTATTTGTTACCAAAAATATAATTGAAGATTTCAAACAAAAGTTAGGATTTTGGAAAACTTGTGTCTCTCACAGTGAACTGAACAAGACAATACTTCAGAACTTTCTGATGAGATCAGCGGTGATATTAATGTGTGACTTTTTGGATACTATAAAATGAAATGTGTCAATGTTTGGATGAGCTGTATAATTCAGTGAATCAGTAATTTCCAAATGGTGAAAATCATGCACAGGTAAAAGATTTATTAAAAGGAAAAGGGATATGGAGGGATTTTTATGTAACAGTGTATGAAAAGTCCATTGATAGAGTTTCAGATTCCATACTGTGACTAACCTTCAACAAATACCACTAGTCAAGTTTTGGTATAACATCAGGGAAGGATATTCTCAATTATATGAATGATTTTTTAGTATTTCTCTTTTTCTATCATTCATTCATATCTGAGTGAGGCTGCATTCACTGAAATAATACATTGCAGCATAAAGAACACAGAAAAGTTGATGTAAGTATTCAGCTGTCTTTTATTGACAGGCATTATAGATATTTGCAAGATATAAAACAATTTCACTTCTAACTAGCCTTTTTCTTTTAAAAAATATTTAAAAATATATATATATATATGAATCACTTTGCTGTACACTTAAAACTAACACAGTATTGTAAATAAATTATATTTCAGTAAAATTTTTTTAAAGATGGCATTTTTCATGAAATTTGCTATTTAGGGCAATTTTTAAAGGATGACTATGTATACATTGTTTTACGTATAGCTGACTTACAATATTACATTCATTTCAGGTGTACAACAGTTTTGTAATATCTTTATAGATTATATTCCATATAAAGTTATTACAAGATAATGGCTATAATCCCTGTGCTGCAAATTATAACCTTGTAACTTAGATATTTTACACTTAGCAGTTTGTACCAGTCCATCCTAAAGGAAATCAGTCCTGAATATTTATTGAAATGACTGATGCTGAAGCTGAAGCTACAATACTTTGGCCACCTGATGTGAAGAAGTAACTCATTTGAAAAGACCCTGATCCTGGGAAAGATTAAAGGCAGGAGGATAAGGGGACGACAAGAGGATGAGATGGTTGGATGGCATCACCGACTCAATAGACATTAGTGTGAATAAACTCCAGGAGTTGGTGATGGACAGGGAGGCCTGGCGTGCTGCAGTCCATTGGGTTGCAAAGAGTCAGACATGACTGAGCAACTGAACTGACTGACTGACTGAGTCTGTACCCCTTAATCCTCCTCATCCATCTAGGGTGACTTTTAATGGATTTAATATAGATATTCAAAAATAAATCAATTCATACATAAAATGCATATTTCATGATATTAATATATATATTTTTGAGTCTCAGCTCATGTTGCACCATCATTTTTCTAGTCAAAATAATTGACCCTAACTACAGACAGAAAACTTTCTTATAGTGAGGAAACACAACTTAGGAGAATCTTTAGAATACCCCATCAAGTTCTTTCTTTTCTCGCTATAGACTCCTGATACTCATCTTTTGATCTTTCATAGCTCTCCAGCTTGAGAGATTCAGATATGGCAGCTAAATTGTTGCAGACTTCTAAGTGTGATACCACCAGTAATACTTTCCATTGCTCTTTCAGTTTCATACTTCAAAAAATATTTCTTGGGACTTCCCTGGTGATCCAATGGTTAAGACTCTGTGCTGTCAGTGTAGGGGTGCATGTGTTCAATCCCTGGATGGAGAACTAAGATAATACATGCTGTGCAGTACAGTCAAAAGTTGTTGTTTTTTTTTAATTTTCTTAAGCAAAATAAAAATAAATAGATAATGAAACAATCAAAAAAGAGAAACCAAGAACGTTATCTTCACATGCCTTATTGAATAAATTAACTGACTGCTGAGAAAAAAAAAAATCAGCAAAGCAACTACCAGAAAACTAGCCTAAAATGGAAATAAAAACAATCACAGGCTACCACTTCATCATACCATATGTTAAGTAGGCTCCAAAAAATCTTGCTGTTTCTAAAATAAGCCACTGAAAATCTTAAATAGTGCACAGAGTGAGAAATGAACATTTTGTGGTGTTATACATTTTTGATGCTGTTGTTAAGTGCAGGGTAGAAAATGAATATTCACAACCACTGAACTGATAGCATCTTATATACAATATACTGTGTTTACCCCAGCAGGTTACAGTCATAATCTTTCGCTACTGACATTCAGGAAGAAAAATTTTCAGTACCAGAAAGAAAACAGTGATGAAAGAATCTATGTGGTTATATTTTTCAAGTTCGCATGAGTATTTCTTTAGCAAAACCTCAAAAGCAAACCTATAGAATTCTAAAGTAGAAAAATACAATGAAAATGCATTTTGGGAAAGCTAAATTATGTTTTCAACTTAATTTCTGCAATGTTTTTCTTTTAACCTAAGGAAAATGTAACAAATCCTCTGGTCAAATAAGTTTCTAGTCCCCTTTTTTCCTTGAAGATTTCCTTGGAGATGTTAGTTTTTAATATTTTCCATGAATGTAGTTAGTTAGAATTCAATGTAGTTAAAAACTACTGGGTTTCCCTGGTGGCTCAGTGGCAAAGAATCCATGTACCAGTACAGGAGACAAGTGTTCTATCCCTTGTCCAGGAAGATCCCACGTGCCATGGAGCAGCTAAAACCACTGAGTCTGTGCTGTACAGCCTGGGAGCTGCAACTACTGAGCCCTTGGGCCCTAAGTACTAAAGCCTGTGCACCTGGAGCCCACGCTCCACAAGGTAAACCACTGCAATGAGAAGACCACTCACTGCAGCTGGACAGTAACCCCAGATCACCACAACCAGAGAAAAGTCTGTGCAGGAATGAAGACCCAGCACAGCCAAAAATAAATAAGTAAAAATTAAGAATGAAACTATTAGTTGATTATCACTTTTATGTTTGTGAACAGCTTCTAAATTAGATGATAAGATAATGAAAGGAAATTAGTGCTTTCCACTTTCATTTGGCATTTTGGGGTTTTTTTAGTTCCATCTATAAGACAGATTTTGCTATGAAATTTAATCTCATAAGAAACATATTTATAAAAATGTATAGTATTTTGTGGGCCACTTAGTGTATTTTTAAATAGAATGAATAATCTTTCTGCTTGCTGCTGTGTTATTCAAAGTGCTTCATTTCTGAACTACTGGTGATTCAGTTAAACAAGTGTGTATTTTTGACAGATGTTTAGCCTAGATCAACTTCAGATTTATATTGCCACTGGGGAAATACAGAACATCTGGCACTTTTGAAAATGAACCTTTCTTGATTTATTTAAGCATAACAAATGTATTTACGTGACTACATGACGGTGATTCTGAACTTTATAGTAATAGATACTAAGACTAATGAATCTGAGAGTAACTTAAATATCCATTCACTCCCCAGTTTCACTGGAATGACTCTATAATATGTATTTTCTCCTCTTAGCTCTTCTTCTAACTCATGACCTAATTGCCTAAGATATAAAGAGGCATTTTGCTGAAATGAAGCAGCATCAGTAAAACAAATGAGGCTAGACTCTGTCTATGATGTCCATTCTAGTGCTTAATCACTTATCTAAAGAAGATTATCTCTGAAAGGCTCTATTCCCTCTTCTATTTCTCTCCAAAAACACTCCTGTACTTAATCTAGAAGCATTTTATTTGACTCACATTTTAGCAAAGTAAGCTCATATATGGAAGAATCTGCAAAGCAAAAGTCACATGGCAGGCAATTTTTTTTTAAGTATTTTTCTTAAATTTTTACTTTATTTTACTTTAAAATACTGTATTGGTTTTGCCATACATTGACATGAGTCCTTTAAAATGTTACCTAAGCCTCCTACCCTCCATTTCTCTTCCAACAATATTTGGAAAATGGTTTTGCATAACCAAAAAAAAAATAATTGCTTTTCTATAAAAGAGAAAAACATGTATCTACAGGCTTCCAGGAGAATAATCAGGAAGTACCGTCAGGTTTTATCGGAAAGTCTATAGCAAGGGCCCCACGGAGTGAAGATAAAATAAGCAAATGTAGCTACACTTGCCCCAGATCTGTTTCTACTGGCTATATCACTCATTAGCTGTTTAATGGAAACTTCATCTCTCTGATTCCATTCTTGAGTTGTGTTCCTGCATTCATTAGATTTCTGCTAGAAAATGCAAGGTAATTAAGGTGAGGTTTTAAAAATTATTTAGTGAAGAAAGAAATTACAAAGATGAGGAAAGAAACCAAAAAGGAATATTGAAGCATGCTAAGAAAGCACAGTGGAAGGTATAGACTAGAACCATCAGAGTCAAATTCCAGCCTCAGAATCCCTGCCTAGGGTGAGACTGTGAAAGCAGCAATGCAATGCAGTCTCATCGATAGCATTATATTTGGGAGACCACTTGATATGCAAGACAGATTTCATGCAACTCATTTGTTATATTAGAAACAATATGGAAATCTTGAAGTGCCCATCCAGTCAGAAGGGGAGTTATCTTCTGGCCCAGCCACTGACCAATCCCCATGTTAGGAGTCACATGTAGTGGTGCCTGCATGATCTGCAGTGAAGACCCATCAAGCTTCCTTCCTCCATACTATATTTCACAAAATTTTCTCAAGTCTACAGAGAGCTGATACCAGAAAGTAACACAAGTCTTTATTCCTATTAAATCTGTTGCCATTAGGGCAAAATGTAAGATGCTTTTAAATTCTTAACCTTATATACTAGGCTTATAATCTCTCTTGGACTCTCTTTCTCTTTCTCTCTTTGCAATAAACATACATTCTTTTACGGGGAAAAAAAAAAAAAAAACAGATCTGGGTCTGAAAGAGCAGGAGAGGAAACAGTAGGAGTCTGATGAAAATTTGGAGCCACAGAAATTCCTGAAAGGAACTATAATTTTAGAGGGAGAATAAGACCAAAATCAGAGAGCCAGGGCCTTGAGGGGGTAGAAGAAGAAATAACCCATCCTTTCTCCTCCTTACTCTGATCCACCACTGGCCAAACCCAGCTAGAAATGTAAATTTAGAGAAGCCCTGGTGATGCATCTGTAGGGCCAGCCCTCGGGGCAGAGAGGCAGGGTAGAGAATATATGGGGGGGGTGGGGGTGTGGAGGCAGACAGAGAGAAATTGATTAAATTTTGAAAACTGTTGTCATTTTGTAAACTCAGATCACATTACTAAGTCAAAAGGGTAATTGCTTACTTGAAGAAATTGTGAAGTAATTCCTCATCATAGGCAAATTTTCAATTATTTTAAAAATATTTTATATCAATATGCAAAATATTTGAATTTATAAACATCTTACAAAGGAAAACTAATTTCTGTTAAGAAAAGGACCTCTATTTCTCCTTTTAGAAAAAGACTTATTGAAAAACAATGGCTTCAATTTCTTCATCTGAAAATTATTTAATGTCATTAAATGACTTCTAAATGTTACTACAGAGTTACAGTGCTAATTTATAATACTGAGTGATCCCTAGACAGCATATTAAAAAGCAGAGACATTGCTTTGTGAACAAAGGTACGTCTAGTCAAGGCTATGGTTTTTCTAGTGGTCACGAATGCATGTGAGAGTTGGACTATAAAGAAGGCTGAGCATCGAAGAACTGATGCTTTTGAACTGCGGTGTTGAAGACTCTTGAAAGTCCCTTGGACTGCAAGGAGATCCAACCAGTCTATCCTAAAGGAGATCAGTCCTGAGTGTTCATTGGTAGGACTGATGCTAAAGCTGAAACTCCAGTACTTTGGCCACCTGATGTGAAGAGCTGGCTCATTGGAAAAGACCCTGATGCTGAGAAAGATTGAGGGCAGGAGGAGAAGGGGACAACAGAGGATGAGATGGTTGGATGACAGCACCGACTCAATGGACATGGGTTTGGGTGGACTCTGGGATTTGGTGATGGACAGGGAGGCCTGGCGTGCTGCTGCCCAGGCGGTCACAAAGAGTTGGGCATGACTGAGCGACTGAACTGAACTGTATGGATGTGAGAGGTGGACCATAAAGAAGCTGAGCACCAAAGAATTGATGCTTTTGAACTATGATGTTGGAGGAGAGTCGCTTGGACTGCAAGAAGATCAAACCAGTCAATCCTAAAGGAAATCAACCTTGAATATTCATTGGAAGGACTGATGCTGAAGCTGAAACTCCAATAATTCGGCCATTTAATGTGAAGAATTGATTCATTGGAAAAGACCCTGATTCTGGGAATCATTGAAGGCAGGAGAAGAAGGGGATGACTGAGGATGAGATGGCTGGATGGCATCACCGACTCAATGGATATGAGATTGAGCAAGCTCTGGGAGTTGGTGATGGACAGGGAAGTGGGGCATGCGGCTGCCCATGGGGTCACAAAGAGTCAGACATGGCTGAGTTACTGAACTGAACTGATGATCCCTATGTTAGCAAATCTCCTGATTCAAGGTGGAGCATATATTCCTAAGTTTTATGCAATATATGAAGCCATATATAATGCTATGTAACTAAGCAACTGGGATTTCCCAGTTGGTATTAGAGGTAAAGAACCTGCCTGACAATGCAGGATATATAAGAGACAAGGGTTTGATCCCTGGGTCAGCAAGATTCTCTGGAGGAGGGCATGGCAACCCATTCCAGTATTCTTGCCTGGAGAATTCCACGGACAGAGGAGCTTAGTAAACTACAGTCCATGGCGTTGCACAGAGTAGGACATGACTGAAGCAACTTGGCACACAGATAAGCCACTAAATTAGATGTTTGTTTCTTTCCTTTTTGTCCTCTTGCTTTTCTTAATTTCTAAGTATAAATCACTTCTGGTAAAAGATAAAAATTAAACACCATAAAATTATATATATATATGCATATCCATATATTATACCTATTGATATATCTATTGCTACATCCACATAACCACACAATCTAAAGGTACAGAACATCAGTTAAAATTTGACTCAGGATCCATCAGCCTTGTTTATAAGAGAATTTTCACAATGAACTGCTCATTTTCAACTCAGGACAATATCCCCTTGAGCATCGGTAGTGTGAACAAAGAGGCATCACCATTTGGCAATCATCACATAAAAACTGATTCAAACAAAAACATCAATAGATGTTAAAAAGTGAAAGTGCAATGAGGAATAAGATATTTATCATCTCAAAGTATTTATTAATCACTGTGTATATATATATATATATATATATATATATATTAATAAAAAAAGAAAATAGTAATTTCAAATGCAGTAACTTGGCAGAAAACCCAACTGAGGAAAGTTAATGTTATCAGTAATTCTTCCTAATATGATGAACTGAGAACGTAAGTGTATTCCTGTCAAAGCTAAATATATGATTTCGATCAGGATGAAGCATTAGACAAACCTAAATGGACAGTCATTCCAGGAAATATCAGGCCAGCACACTTCAAATACGCCAATGCCATTAAAAACACAGGAAAATAAGAAACTGTTCCAGAATAAAGGATGCTGAAAATACCTGATTCCTGAATATAAGGCATGGTTTGGAATTGTCTTTCTCTGTAAAGGATGCTGGGACAAATGAAAACCTCTAAATATGTACCAATGCTAATGCTCCAATTTTGATTATTATGTGGTTATGTAAGGAAATGCCCTTGCTTTGAGAAATGCACAGTGAACTGTATCACATAAGGAAGCATGAACTGTTCTGCTTAAAATAATGCGAATTGTGTAACATGGATGACACAGAAAAAGAGTGACAAGAGCAAGTCTTGACCCTTAGAGAATCTTGATTAAATAATATAGAACTAGTCCGTACTACTATGGACAGTTTTCTGAAGTCATGTCAAAATAAAAAGGGAAACCAAGGGTAATGAAAAGGAAGAGATGCTTGGGCAAAGGAGAACTATGGCAGAACAACAACAACAACTAGTCCTCGACCGGAAGTAAACCAAAGATTATGAAATGAAAGTATTCGATCAACAGTCGATGATGCTGACTCCTACCAGAGGTTATTTTCTATTCTAGAAAAAGCCAGGAATGGAAAGGTCTCAGGATGGAGTAGCGTAACTGTAGAGTACTACCGCAGGTGGGAGGCGCCAAGGAAAGCAAGGTCTGCGCATGTCCATTGACACATGGTCCCCTAACACCACGTCCACCCCTCCCTCCCTCCCTCTCTCCCCTAAAAGCAAAAACTATGAAACAGCTTCCCTGAGGGACCAGACTTGTTGCCACAATGGGTACTCTCTCTGTCAACAGTGAGGACTGCCTGATGCTGATCAAAGATACCCTCAGCACCTCACCCCTAACACTCAACCATGCTAGTGAGATCTCTGAGTATGGCTGACAGTCATGCTTTCAGCAGCATGGCAAAGGGTTAGGGTTTTCTTAAGTAAATAAGGAATTCCAATTTTTCCAGTCTTTTCAAACACTTGATTTTTTTTTTGTTTTGTTTTTGACAATAGCCATCCTTGAGCAAACTCAAGAAGATAGTGAAGGACAGGGAGGGCTGGTGTGCTGCAGTTCATGGAGCTGGCAAAGTCAGATGTGACTAAGTGACTGAACAACAACAGCTAGTAATGTTGAGCATCTTTTCATATCTCTGTTGACTATTTGTATCTCTTCTTTGGAGAAATGTATATTCAAGTCCTTGGTCCATGTTTGTTTATATTAAAATTTTTATTTTGTATTGGAGTCTAGTTGATTAACAATGTTGTGATAGTTTCAGGTAGACAGCAAAGGGACTCAGCTATACATACACATGTATCCATTCTCCCCCAAACTCTCCTCCCAATCCAGGCTGTCAAATAACATTAAGCAGAGTTCCCTGTGCTGTACAGAAGGTCCTTGTTGGTCATCCATTTTAAATATAGCAGAGTGAACATAGAGGTCCCAAGTTCCCTAACTACTTCTCCCCGCCATTCTTCCCCTTGGCAACTATAAGTTCATTCTCTAAGCCTGTGAGTCTGTTTCGTAAATAAGTTCATTTGTATCAATTTTTTTCAGATTCTGCATATTAGGAATTCCATACAACATTTTTCCTTCTCTGCTTGGCTTAATTTACTCAGCATGACAATCTCTAGGTCCATCCATGTTGCTGCAAATGGCATTATTTCACTCCTGTAAATCCAAGCCCATGTTTCAGTTGGGTACTTAATTTTATTTTGTTGCTACTAAATTATAGGAGTTCCTTATTTATTCTAGATATTAACCCTTTATCAGATACATGGTTAGGAAATATTTTCTCCCATTCTGTAGGGTGCCTTTTCACTCTTGATTGTTTCCTTTTCCAAGCAGTGGTGAGGATGTCAAGAAATTGGGCCCTCCTACACTGTTGGTAGGAATGCAAAATGGTGTAAGTACTATGAAAAATAGTGTGAAGGTTGCTAAAAAATGTAAAAGTAAATTACCAAAAGATCCAGCAATCCCAATTCTACATATTTATCTAAACATGATATCAAGATCTAGAGAGATATTTCACACTCCATGTTCTTGCCGCACTATTTACAACAGCCAAGATGTGGAAACAACATAAATGTTCATTGATGAATGAATGGACCAAGAATATGTGGCATGCACAATGATGGCATGCTATTCCACCTTAAAGAAGAATGAAATCCTACAATATGTGACAACATGGATGAATCTTAAGGACATTATGGTAAGTGAAATAAACCAGTTTCAGAAGGACAAATACTACGTGACTACATTTATATGAGGTTGCTGAAAGTCAAAGTCATAGAAACAGAGAGTACAACGTTAGTTTCTAGAGACTGGGGTTGGGGGGAGGGAGGGGGAAGTGTGAGGTTGTTAATTAATGGGTATAAAGTTTCAGTTACACAAGATAAATAAGTTATAGAAGTTGTGATACAATGTTGTGCCTATACTAACAATATATATTGTACACTAAAAAATCTATTAAGAGGGTAGACCTCTTGTTAAGTATTCTTACCACAATAAAATGGAAACTAAAATAAAAAGATCCTTTGAGCTGACCCTACCCTGCCCCCAAAAAAGAAAAGAAAATGAAGAAATGTTTTACATTAACCATATTTTTGCTTAAATTTCTATGATGGATTAAGGATGGTCTCAAATTCTTTATGCCTCTACCATAAAGAAGGGACATTTTCTTTTAGTTTTCATATTTTTCTCAACAATCATGGAATAGGCCTGTGACTTTTGTGACTAATAAAATATGGAAAAAGTGGCACTGGACCAGCTTTCCATCCAGCCTTTAAGAGATCTGGCAGCTTCTGCATCTCCCTTGGAATGCTTGTTTTGGAAGCCCTGAGCTACTAAGAAATCCATCTTCCTGTTGGAGAGACCAAGTGCAGAGGCTTGGTGGAAAGGAAAGAACCTTAGACTACATGGGAGAGAAGTCAAGTAGCCCTAACAATCCAACTGAAACCAGCTCTCCAATCCCATCCTCCCAGGACACTGGCCATGAGAGGTAGCCATCTTGAATATCCCACCCACCTGCACCTCCAGATTGCTGCAGTCCCAGTTGACATCATGTGAAATAGACAATACACCCAGGTGAGCCTGCTTAACCCTCAGGATCACAAGAGGTCAACAAATAATTATTGTTTTAAGCTACCAAGTTTTAGGATAGATTGTTATGCAGCAAAAAACAACCACGATATCCTTTTATATGCTCAAATGATTCCATTCATTCAATACGTGTTTTATTTGGAATTAAGGAGTTCAGTAGACTTCTTGCTGGTGATTTCTGTCTAGTTGGAAAAGAAACATCAAACACATAAAAATGTATCAACACATAGATAATAATATGTGCAACTAAAGGGGGGGGGTATGGTATGATAAGGAGATGAGACCAGGGATGATAGTCAAGGCAGTGAGTGTTAAACTGAGATCACAGGAGGTGGAAGTGAGTAACTCAACATGGATGAAGCAACCACCTGTGAGAAACGGTTCTAGAAATACAGAGCAGGGCACACTGAGGACTAAGGGGAGGTTACTGTGGCTGGGTTCAGCACAGTAGGGGCTTTGTGGGCAGGCGAGGCCAGAGTCAAAGACAGAGGCCAGAACTGACTTAATAAACAATGGAACAGGGGCTGTTCTGTGGGCCTTCTATTTTAATACCTGGCACATTTTCTGACACATAGTCAATGTCCAGTAAATGTTAAAAGCTTCCAGGAAAGATGGAAAAAAGAGAATGCAGGGGAAGTCACCTGTTCTTGGATCCCTTGCTTACATAGGAGTGCACTCTAATTCAGTAGTTTTCAAATTTTGCTGCTTATTAAAATAATCTGGGATTTAAAAATGAACCTTTATACCCAAGATGGACCCCACATCCAGGTTGGACCATGTACCTAATAAACTAGACTCTCTTAAGAGGGACCCAGACATCACAAGTGATCCCAACATGCAGTTACACTTGCACCAAGGAGTAGTGCTTCCATCAGGCTAGATTTGTGTGTAGAAAGTGGGGAATTGCACTTCCTGAATGATTTTTTTTTTTACACAGACCTTGACGTTTTAAAGGTCAGCGAGTTAATATAGGTCCTTAATGCAACCCAACACTGGTAAGAAACGGAGAGCAAAAGACTATCACTAAGTATCATTGGCTATTATTGAAAATATAAAATCTAATGGTTTTAGAAAAGGCAGAGGAACCAGAGATCAAATTGCCAACATCCGCTGGATCATCGAAAAGAGATGTCCATAAAAATATCTATTTCTGCTTTATTGATTAAGCCAAAGCCATTGACTGTGTGGATCACAATAAACTGTGGAAAATTCTGAAAGAGATGCCAGACCACCTGACCTGCCTCTTGAGAAACCTATATGCAGGTCAGGAAGCAACAGTTAGAACTGGACATGGAACAACAGACTGGTTCCAAATAGGAAAAGGAGTACCTCAAGGCTGTATATTGTCACCCTGCTTATTTAACTTCTATGCAGAGTACATTATGAGAAATGCTGGGCTGGAAGAAGCATAAGCTGGAATCAAGATTGCCGGGAGAAATATCAAAAACCTCTGATATGCAGATGACTCCACCCTTATGGCAGAAAGTGAAGAGGAGCTAAAAAGCCTCTTGATGAAAGTGAAAGAGGAGAGTGAAAAAGTTGGCTTAAAGCTCAACATTCAGAAAACGAAGATCATGGCATCTGGTCCCATCATTTCATGGGAAACAGATAGGGAAACAGTGGAAACAGTGTCAGACTTTGTTTCTTTGGGCTCCAAAATCACTGAAGATGGTGAATGCAGCCATGATATTAAAAGACACTTACTCCTTGGAAGGGAAAGTTATGACCAACCTAGATAGCATATTAAAAAGCAGAGACATTACTTTGCCAACAAAGGTCCGTCTGGTCAAGGCTATGGTTTTACCAGTGGTCATGTATGGATGTGAGAGTTGGACTGTGAAGAAAGCTGAGCGCCAAAGAATTGATGCTTTTGAACTGTGGTGTTGGAGAAGACTCTTGAGAGTCCCTTGGACTGCAAGGAGATCCAACCAGTCCATTCTGAAGGAGATCAGCCCTGGGATTTCTTTGGAAGGAATGATGCTGAAGCTGAAACTCCAATACTTTGGCCACCTCATGCGAAGGGTTGACTCATTGGAAAAGACTCTGATGCTGGGAGGGATTGGGGGCAGGAGGAGAAGGAGATGACAGAGGATGAGATGTCTGGATGGCATCACCAACTCAATGGTCATGAGTCTGAGTATACTCCAGGAACTGGTGATGGACAGGGAGGCATGGTGTGCTGTGATTCATGGGGTCGCAAAGAGTCGGACATGACTGATTGACTGAACTGAACTGAACTGAATCTGAAAATGTCTCCATATTAATGAATTATGTAAGTAGACTCTGTAATAGTTATTTACTGAAACATTCACTCAGTGGAACATTTGAATAAATATGTCAGAAAAACTGAGGAAATCTAGTTAAATGACTATCGTATCATGAACTATTCAATGAAAAAATATCTTTGAGCATAGATCTCAGAACCAACCCAGTGCAAAAATGTAATTAGTGTGGCAATTGATGGCCCCACTGTTGCAGATAATTTAGCAATGCTAATTCAATTACTAAATCAGTAATGATTGTGGAAAATATCCATAAATGAACACTAATTTCAATTATTCATAAAAGATAGTTTTGACGTATGTGCTGAGTAATCTTCATTTTCTCACTCCTTACTGCCTATTTTGACGTGTTCTATGAAAAGTGATTCTGCATAAATTCAGTAACTTCTTGGGGAACTTTTTCTCTGAGGATTTGAATGTAAGAGTTTCTCAGCATGTATAGTTATATAGATATGGATGCTTTGAAGACATAAAAATGTCCACCATTCAAAAACAAAAAAATTACATTATTTTATCAATAATATACTTGTGATATTAGATACCTTTTACACTGAAGCCCACTATTCTAATACAGAGACATTTTCATAGAAAGAATTATCTGCTTCTTAGAGATCTAGCACTTTCACAGCAAGACAGATCCTTGGCTGACAATGGACAGCTTCATTTTTCCTTAATCCAGGAAGCAGTGTTTCCTTCATGATGCATTGTACAGAATTAACTATTTGACAACCTTCAGTTGAGTTTCATATCTGTGAACAATTAACCCTGAAGTTGTGGCTACCTATTTACTACTGATTAGATGTATGTCTATATTCCTCCCCTCTGTGTGTCTTGAGTTGAAAAGTGAACATTTCCATGATATTAATTGCCTGCAATTTCAGCACCATTCCAGTATGACTCTTCTAACATCTTGGTGACAGAGAAGGAAATGGCACCCCACTCCAGAACTCTTGCCTGGAAAATCCCATGGAAGGAGCCTGGTAGGCTGCAGTCCATGGGGTTGCAAAGAATCAGACACGACTGAGTGACTTCACTTTCACTTTTCACTTTCATGCATTGGAGAAGGAAATGGCAACCCACTCCAGTGTTCTTGCCTGGAGAATCCCATGGACAGAGAAGCCTGGTGGGCTGCCGTCTATGGGGTCGCACAGAGTCGGACACGACTGAAGCGACCTAGCTGCAGCAGCAGCAGCAGCAATATCTTGGTGATGCCCCTCTCTTCACATATATTTTCCATATGATCATCGTATTCATCTCCTAAAGGCTATTTCTATGCCTTGGTATTGGCTGGATGCTGAGATGCATGGTTAATTACTTTTCATGACAAATATGTGAGATGGACACTATTTTTCTGCTTCTAAAAGTGATGAGATGGACACACAGGGATTCTCGGTGACATGTGCAAGCTCAGTTCAGTTCAATTGCTCAGTCGTGTCTCACTCTTTGCGACCCCATGCACTGCAGCACGCCAGGCCTCCCTGTCCATCACCAACTCCTGGAGTTCACTCAGACTCATGTCCATCAAGTCGGTGATGCCATCCAGACATCTCATCCTCTGTCGTCTCCTTCTCCTCCCGCCCCCAATCCCTCCCAGCATCAGAGTCTTTTCCAATGAGTCAACTCTTCACATGAGGTGGCCAAAGTACTGGAGTTTCAGCTTTAGCATCATTCCTTCCAAAGAAATCCCAGGGCTGATCTCCTTTAGAATGGACTGGTTGGATCTCCTTGCAGTCCAAGGGACTCTCAAGAGTCTTCTCCAACACCACAGTTCAAACGCATCAATTCTTCAGCACTCAGCTTTCTTCACAGTCCAACTTACAACCATACATGACCACTGGAAAAACCATAGCCTTGACTAGACAGACTTTGTTGGCAAAGTAATGTCTCTGCTTTTTAATATGCTATCTAGGTTGGTCATAACTTTCCCTTCCAAGGAGTAAGTGTCTTTTAATTTCATGGCTGCAGTCACCATCTGCAGTGATTTTGGAGCCCCCCAAAATAAAGTCTGACACTGTTTCCACTGTTTCCCTATCTATTTCCCATGAAATGATGGGACCAGATGCCATGATCTTCGTTTTCTGAATGTTGAGCTTTAAGCCAACTTTTTCACTCTCCTCTTTCACTTTCATCAAGAGGCTCTTTAGTTCCTCTTCACTTTCTGCCATAAGGGTGGAGTCATCTCCATACCTGAGGTTATTGAAATTTCTCCCGGCAATCTTGATTCCAGCTTGTGCTTCTTCCAGCCCAGCGTTTCTCATAATGTACTCTGCATATAAGTTAAATAAGCAGGATGACAATATACAGCCTTGATGTACTCCTTTTCCTATTTGGAACCAGTCTGTTGTTCCATGTCCAGTTCTAACTGTTGCTTCCTGACCTGCATATAGGTTTCTCAAGAGGCAGGTCAGGTGATTTGGTATTCCCATCTCTTTCAGAATTTTCCACAGTTTATTGTGATCCACACAGTCAAAGGCTTTGGCATAATCAATAAAACAGAAGTAAATGTACAAGCTCACTGAGTTAGAAAAGAGAAGAAATGTGATGAATCAGAATTTCCAACCATTAGCCATGTGCTGTTTGATTGCAATCCCAATGGAGGGAATCTGATTTTGCTAACTCAAGGAGACACTGTTTCCAACATTCATTCTAATAAATTAAAAACTTAGCTTCAAAAAACCCCATCACTTGAAATGATGCTATAAATTGAATTCTTGTTTCTTGATATTTGTTTTTATCTTTAAAAGAAGATAAACATTTAAAAAAGAGATCGACACCTTAAACCAAAAAATGGAATGTCTTTGTTTCCCCTTGCTAGCCCACTACTGCCTTATGGCAATTGTTTTTCTGTATATTTTCTTTACTAGGTCTTTTTTTTTTTTTTTTTTTGACATTATTAACTCCCTAAAATTATGGACTCAAAAGTCAGGCAGATTAAATTCAAGAGTCACTATATCCTACCCAAGGGACTTTACTCAAGTTCTTAAACCTCCCGGTGTCTAAATTTTCTCATTTGGAAAATAGTGTTAAATATAGAGCCTTCAGACTCTATATTTATTGGGTGGTAATGAGAACTAATTAAGATAATGTATATTAACTTGTTTTCTGAAAATTGATCACTTTGCCTCACCAACTGTAACCCAAGGAATGTCAAAGTACAATCTCAGTCGCCCTCCCTCCCTCCCTCTCTCCCTTTCTCTTTCTTTCCCTCTGTCTGTCTATGTACCTCCCTCCTCATCTTCTCTCACTCTCTCCCCACGTCTCAGCTAATAAGTCCTATTATTACCCAAGCACTACAAAAGTTAGCTGACTCTGAAATGTGTGATGCATAAGTGGAATTTTCTTTGTTAACTTCCATTTTGATAGATAAATCTCAGAAGACAGCTCTTCATAGCCCCTAACTTTGATCAGGGTCTAGTTAAAAAAAAAAAAAAAAAATACAGCGCCCTTTGTTCAAAAAACAGGAAAATATGGTTTTAAAGCTACTAAGTTATCAAACATCTTCCTTTTTTCTGCAGTCAGTCCCCCTCTCCTTCTCCCCCCTGGTTTCCCTGGAGCAAAAATCATGCCTTTTTCCTCTTAGTATCTACCACAACTTGGACTGTGCATAAAAGCATTCAGTTAAATAGGATATGATGGATGAAAACCAAATCCCAGAATCCATCGTGTCTATGCTTCTGGGCCCCACCTGCAGCCAATAGCATCTTTCCTAATGCACCAGCAGTAGTTCCCAGTCACCCTTTCTCTAACTCTTCCCCACCACAGATCTATACACTGCCCCGCTGCCTAACAACTTTGTGAAACATATGTTCTGCTTGTATTAATAACATTGAAAAATGGTGTGACATCACAACAGCTACTACACGAATTCTCTTCCCTATAAAAGCTTCTATTACACAGCATTTTTAGCAATAGGATGGGTTTTTGTTTATTTGTCTCTTTGAATTTATTATTTCAGGTATTTAAGCTTGTTTTTCTCTCTTTTTGGAACATTATCTTGAGCCCATGCTCTCATTTGATCCCACTTATCCAACTGAAACAAATTTTACTTGACGGTGTGATTTACATGAACTTCCCTACCTCTCCTTTCAGTTTAGATATCCCCTCCTACCTGTGACCGTGACACTTCTCATTGTTCTTTCATCTCACTCATCACACTTTCATTAGACGTTCAAGGTCTTTCTTCTCTACCACTCTTCTAAGCTTCACAGGGACAAAGTCAATTTTCATCCTGTATGTCACAGTTTCTCCAGCCTCCTGCAAAACACCCCACATGGGTTTTGTTGTTGTTGTTCAGTTGCTCAGTCGTGTCTGACTCTGCGACCCCATGGACTGCAGCCCACCAGGCTTCCCTGTCCTTCACCATCTCCCAGAGTTTGCTCAAACTCATGTCCACAGAGTCTGTCATGCCATCTAACCATCTTACCCTCTGTCATCCCCTTCTTTGCCTGCTTTCAATCTTTCCCAGCATCAGTCTTTTCCAATGAGTCAGCTCTTATTGGGTTTATGAATGAATAAATAAAAACAGATGAAAAAATGCCCACAAAGGATATGAAATATAATTTATATCTTACATTTTTCTAGGCTTCTTAGAAAAATTTTAATCCTGTTCAAAGAGTTACTTCCTGGAAGACATTCAGAAAAAGAGGCAGGAAGGGGAGTTGGAACTACAGACTTTCACTACAGACTAAAAACTCCCCTTGTACAGGACTCTCTGAATCACTCAGGTGTAGATTCTTATCCTGGCAATGACTACCACACAGTACATGGGAGGGCTGGAGACTCTGAGGCCAATAACTCATGGGAAAGCAGTCTTTAGGCTTGAAAAACTTACATTCTACAAATTGTGATGGCCTTGATATATGTGTGTGACACAGACTGGGTTAGTGTTTCTTTTGCCCTTGATATAAATAAATTTATATCAAACATTAAATCTACCTGACTTCCCTGTTCTTATATGTAAGTATGACCTTGGAGATTTCATATCTCAGGCAGTGGCTTTATACCACAAATAGAAATAAGAATAAGGAAAGGAAAAATTAGAGGTAACCAAATAAATAATTTTCCTAATGATAATATTAATGGTAGAAGAGGTACTAATGCTGTTTGGAGAAGGAGCTTACATTTTTAAAGCATATACTATGTTATTCATTTTACAAAGTGTTTTATGTATATTATCATATTTAATTTACAAAACATCCCTATTAATAATATTCTATTATTTCCCTACTCTGTAGATAAGCAAATAGATTTGAAGGATTAAGATACCACCAGCCAAGAGACCATTGTATATGGCCAATAAGGACACACACTAATATCTCTTTGCTTGAATATAAGGCCAACACATCAATGTTGATTGGGAATAATGGCTCTAGGTCCAAATCCTAATTATCTGGTGCATGTATGTAGCTCCAATTTTGGCAAATAATTCCTTCATTTGCTTTGTCTCCTTTGGATGCCTGCAGGCAAGTTAATGAAATACCATTTCATACTGACTTCCTTTCCAAAAATTGGCTCAGTCAGGATCTATGATATGCACTCCAAATTGGGTGGATAACAGTATCATTTTACACAACGAGAACACTGGGTCTGTTTATAAATAACTGCCTATTATCAACCAAGAAAATAGCATCTTATCTCCACAAACCTGCAGAAAACAGTTATATTCATCTAGATATAAGTGCTTTACATTAACACAAAGGCAACAGTTCTTTAAAAGTATTCCTAGATACATATTTTAAGTGACTGTCAAAATTCCTCATATCTTGTAGCTTCAATGCTGCACGTAGGTTCTAAGTCATTGAATAAAAGTAGAGATCAAATCATTATAATGAGATTTTTCTGATTTCCTTCTTCAATAAAAACAAAGCCAAAAAGCTAATCAAAATACCAAAACACTATCTTAGCTACAATACAAGAGGTGTCTGATATTTTTATATTTTCAAAGCAATATAGCGTTTGCTTTTGGTTAACATCAATTTCTGAAATCTTGAATGCTAATACATTTTTCTAAGATTTCTGAAGAATCACTTTCATCACTTGTATTGGTGAGTTTCAAAGCACGGAAGAATAATTTTTAGTTTACACAAAGAAAACACAGGCACCATCATGCCAAATTATGACAATGAGTGGATCTAATTTTCACTTTCTTTGAAGGACTTGAAGACCATAGATGGGTCTGAACTGGGATCTTCCCCAGGATAAAAGGTTCTGCCCATTTCAGTATTGGCATAGAGGTCTTTAGGAAGCTAGACTGTTTTCAGGGATCCTCAAAAGGCATTGTTTTCAAATTTAAAATGTACCAAAGTGATATTTATGCAGTTTGTTATTTTTCTTTCTTTTGCATTAAAAAAAAATCTTAACATATACCAAGAAATGTGATAATTGCTTTAAATAGCTCTTTTAATTTTTCTCTTTCACAAGGACTACATGAGGTAAAATAACTTGCTAAGGGAGAGTGGTGGGTTAGGGATTTATTATAAACTCTCTTCCTATGACTGTGTGTCCCCTGCTTTTAGAGGTTAAGTCATTTCTTTCCTCATTATGGTTGCTTTCTAAATTGGACTTGTGATGCTTAGGGGTGTGTCATATTTCATTCCTGAACTTCATGCATCTTGACTGCGAACACTGACCTGACCTGAAACCAAACTGTTCCCAATTGTTTATTTATTTGTTAACATAAATATCCATCACCAGGCATCCTCTAACCATGATAACAGAGACATGCTGAGGTATATTGTTTCCAAACAGAACTAGCTGGGGTCTCCAGCAGAATGTAATGAACTTCCTTGGGCTATAAGGAAGTGACTGATAGAAGCAAAGCCAGATCCCAACTGCTGCTGCTGCTGCTACTGCTAAGTCGCTTCAGTCGTGTCCAACCCTGTGCGACCCCATAGACAGCAGCCCACCAGGCTCCCCCATCCCTGGGATTCTCCAGGCAAGAACACTGGAGTGGGTTGCCATGTCCTTCTTCAATGCATGAAAGTAAAAAGTGAAAGTGAAGTCGCTCAGTCATGCCTGACTCTTAGCGACTCCATGGACTGCAGCCTACTACGCTCCTCCATCCATGGATTTTCTAGGCAAGAGTACTGGAGTGGGGTGCCATTGCCTTCTCTGAGATCCCAAGTAGCTAGGTCCAAATCACAGAAGCAGGTAGCCTGCCCTATTTTCAAAATAATGATAGTCTCAATGTGGTACAGATATTCAGGAAAGAGTGATAAAAAACGAGGTGGCACACCAATCCATCATGTGCAGCAGTGATACAGACGAAACAAAGGTGGACAAGCAGAAACAGTCCAAGAAACTTACCTGCAGAAAAGTGAATGCTGGAAACCGTGGAGCGTGTACAGTGGAAAAAGAGCCAGACCTCAGGCACAAAGTGACCAGAGATGGTGAAACTTGATTTCTGATGGACTCGGTCTCCTCAGCTACTTGCTCAGGCCAGAGTCAAGTGTGATGCTCCTGATAAGAAGTAAAAATCTGTGAAAGGAATGAAATTTCAGAAATTTTGTTCAAGTTCAGAACAAAGGCTCTCACAGGATTCCTAAACAGAAAACAATAAATAAAAATCTACATATTAATACATACATGAAAGCAAACTTTCCATATATATATATATGTAAATATATATATATATGTGTGTGTGTGTGTATTGAGGAGAATAAAACTAAATCCAAATTTTAAAAAATGTTCTTCTTCCAAAATTCTTCATGTACACATTTTTAAAATGACTTCATAAGCAATTTTCTCGTGAAATATTCTTTATGGAATCTTTCTTCATGACTGCAGATATATTCAATGGTTGCACCATTAATACATTCTTGTTGATTATGAATATTTTAATACATTCATAAGAATCTACTTATAAGAATAACTATGACAATGTTTCTGTTTTTAAAGAATCTAAAAACAAGGCATAGACAGAATGGATAAATAAGGTCCTGCTAATACAGGGAGCTATATTCAATATCTTGTGATAAATCGTAATGGAAAAGAATATGAAAAAGAATACATGTACATATATGTATAATTGAGTCACTTTGTTGTATAGCAGATATTAACACAATATTGTAAGTCAAATATACTTCAATAATTTTTTAAAAAATAATCTATTTTTGAAGATAAACACTATATATTCATATTCATAAAAAACAAGTTTATATTTAAATTGTTGCTTTTAACTAGCATAAAATAAACATTTATCTTCAGTAGGGAGTGACAGAAAGGTTTTTTGACTGCACAGCTTGTTCAATTTGGTTCTACTTTCTAGAAACACTGACAATGAAAGGTTAATAAGCTCCCCCAGTGGTAGCCAGGGCATGCACACTAGAGAGGAGGAAGAATGAATTCTTATTTCCATCCAATCTGTTTTTCTTTTCACTTTAATGCAACATGACAAGTGCTCCTATTATAGTAATTTACTATAATATATATGCTGAGATGACCCTGATGCTGAGCAAAGCAAGGGATGTGTCTATTTCTCAAATAATTGAAAAACAGACACTGCAACATTTTCTTTAGAAATGGACCATTAGATTGTCTACACAGCGTGGTGACTAGTGGAATACTTAAGGAACAATGCCACCTGTATTTATATATTTCTGGACAGGTACAGCTGATGGTATAAACTCATTTTATGGGACTGCTAAAACAGCTGCAGGAAAGAGATAAAGACATTTTATCATTTTAATTTGCTATCACCTAAACATAATGGCAGTGTAACAAAATTGCCTGGGATTATTGCAAATAATCTGTCATCAGAATTGATGGTATTTACCAAAGCTCTTTCACTAGCAAACTTAAGTCTGTTCTTAGGTTTAAAAAATAAAAATCTACTTCACACCATATGAAAATGCTCTTGGTTCTACCTGTTCTAATAAATAATAACAACTGTAACTGCAACAAAACTGATTTGGGGTAAAGAACATTATTCTGCTGAAAAACAAGTAATTATCCTGAAAAGGTTTATCAAAAGAAAGTATATCCAGACTGTCTGACTTAATAGAATTACTACCTAAAGTCACATTTATACCTAGGTCTTAAAAGCATCTTAATTCTTATTCATTGAACTGCAAATCTGTTTATGTAATTCTTTGCATTTGTTAAAAACCAACAATCTTGATAAACTCAATGACGAAATTTATTCCCAGAGCCTTACAATCAGTTCCAGCCAAACTGTTTTGATGTTGAATTTTGTACTATACAAATACCATAAGGTCAGAGACAGACTATCTGTCATGATGGCAACATAAAAATTAGGATAACTCCATCAGGGGTTTACACTGGCTATAGGGAGGGGAGGTTATTGTTTCTCTTTTCCTTTAAGAGAAGAATCTTTGCTGACATAGACCTAAGGACCAAAGATACACCAGCCCTATTTGTACCCATTTGAGCACCTGCAGCTCTCCTAGAATATTCCCCCTACTCTTCCATAGCTGAGATGCTTCTTCCTTGAAATACAAATAGCACTATTGTTTGTACAATTCAGTTAAACATAGGTCATATCTATTCTCACAGTCATAGAACTGCGAAAGGTTTGGGGAAGAAGGGCAACTGAAAATCACATTGTTGGGTATTATATACCAGACACATCTCACGGACAGAGTGCTAATGTTGGAGGAAAGCTGGGAATTGAGAACATTTTCCTCTGACTCCAAAACATCTCCATAATTATATTGTTGTTGTTTCTGTCAAATGTCTGGATAGGTTTGCAAGTAACCTGAAATCAGTAACAAGGTCTTACATATTTCTGTGCGTCCAGGACTACCCGCTCAATCATGCATATAAAATCATTCATTAGAGATTTATAAACTATAATTTACAACTAAATGTTGCTAAAAAGAAGACCTAAATAGACATTTCTCCAAAGAAGATGTACAGATGGCCCACAGGTACATGAAAAGATGTTCAACAGAGTTAATTATGAGAGAAACGCAAATCAAAAGTACGATGAGATATCATCTCACACTAATCAGAACAGCCATCAGCAAAAAGTCTACAAATAATGAATTCTAGTGAAAAAGGAACCCTCCTACACTGCTACTGGGAATGTAAATATGGGCAGTCACTTTGGAGAACAATATGGAAGTTCCTAAAAAAAATAATAACAATAACAACTAAAAATAGTATTATCATATAAGCTAGCAACCCCATTCCTAGGCATACAGAGAAAATTAAAATCTGAAATAATACGTGTACCCCAGTCTTTGTAAAGCACTGTAACCAGGACATGAAAGTGATCTAAATGTCCATCCACAGATGAATGGATAAAGAAGATGAGCTATATATATATATATACAATGGAATATTACTCAGCCATTAAAAAGTACGAAATTATGCCACTTGAAGCAACATAGATAGACCTAGAGATCATCATACTAAGTGAAGTACATCATACAGAGAAAGATAAATAGACATTTTTGGTTGTCTTACTATTTGTATTGGCTTCTCTCTATTTCATGACCATTATCTGGGCAACCTAGATAGCATATTGAAAAGCAGAGACATTACTTTGCCAATAAGGTTCATCTAGTCAAGGCTACGGTTTTTCCAGTGGTCATGTATGGATGTGAGAGTTGGACTGTGAAGAAAGCTGAGCACGAAAGAATTGATGCTTTTCAACTATGGTGTTGGAGAAGACTCTTGAGAGTCCCTTGGACTGCAAGGAGATCCAACCAGTCAATTCTAAAGGAGATCAGCCCTGGGTGTTCTTTGGAAGGAATGATGCTGAGGCTGAAACTCCAGTACTTTGCCCACCTCATTTGAAGAGTTGACTCATTGGAAAAGACTCTGATGCTGGGAGGGATTGGGGGCAGGAGGAGAAGGGGACGACAGAGGATGAGATGGCTGGATGGCATCACTGACTTGATGAACATGAGTCTGAGTGAACTCCAGGAGTTGGTGATGGACAGGGAGGCCTGGCGTGCTGTGATTCATGGGGTCGCAGAGTCGGACACGACTGAGCGATTGAACTGAACTAACTGAACTGATCTGGGTATTACCTCTGCTTGGATATTCACAGTTCCTTTTGTTTCCTCTTGGTTTGAATGCCTATTTTCTGAAGTCCATAGCTTCATCTTTCTTGGATTACTCTCTTGTTTTGATGGAGCCTATCCATCCTTCAATAGTTATGTCTAGTTCAAAAGTCAAGGCACTGTCAGAAGCCTTGGTTATTTTTCCCCTCAACAGGCCAGAATCTTGATCACACTTCTCTAATCCAAACTGAGAGTCTCTCAATCTCAATACATTAGAATTACTTGGGTACCAATTAATTCAGAATCTCTGGGTGTGGGACTCAGGGGTCGAAGCCTCTAAAACCCATTAGGTGATTCCAAGCCTGACGTACCGTTGTGATTGAGAACCACTGAGCTATTTGCTTTTTTTTTTTTTTTCAATTATTCATTTTTAATTGGAGGATAGTCACTTTACAATATTGCATTGGTTTCTGCCATATATAAACATGAATAAGTCATAGGCCTATTTATGTCACCTCCCTTTTGAACCTCCCTCCCACCTCCCACCTCATCCCACCCTTCCAGGTGGTCACAGAGCACCATGCTTGAGCTCCTTGCATCATACAGCAATTCTCACTGGCTATCTGTTTTGCATATGGTAATACATGTTTCAATGCCACGTTCTCTATTTGTCCCACCCTCTCCTTCCCTCAGTATGTCCACAAGTCTTTTTTCTATATCTGCATCTCCATTGCTGCCTTGCAAATAGGTTCATCAGTACCATCATTCTAGATTCCATATATTTGTATTAATATATGATATTTGTCTTTCTGACTTACTTCACTCTGTATAAGAGGCTCTAGGTTCATCCACCTCATTAGCACTGACTCATATGTGTTCCTTTTATAGCTGAGTAATATTCCATTATATATGTGTATCACAATTTACTTATCTATTCATCAATTTGCTTTTTAAATATTTTTTTAAATTTCCACCTATCACTACTAGGTCCAGAAACAGCTGGATCTGCATCTTCTTGCACTTTTTTTTTTTTTTTGATTATGCAGTGTAGGTCTGGAAATATGTTTCCCCCACTAATAATGTAGTATTTGTTTTTGTAGAGTCTGATAGTCAGTCAACACTTCTCTGTTTTACATCTTCCAATATTGTTTTCTTGTTTTCTCCTTTGTTGGTCTTCCCCATCCCATGCCCATAAGTCCATTCTCTCTGCACCTCTATTTCTACCCTGCAAGTAGGTTCATGAGTACCATTTTCTGGGTTCCATATATATGCATTAATATATTCACTTTTCATTTTCTGACTTATTTCATCCTGTAATACAGGCTCTAGGGTCATCCACATCACTTCAACTGGCTCAATTTTGTTCCTTTTTATGGCTTAGTAATATTCCACAGTATATGTGTACCACATCTTTACTCATTCATCTGTTGATGGATATCTAGGCTGATTCCATGCCCTGGCAATTATAAATAGTGCTGCAATGAACATTGAGGTATATGTGTCCCTTTGAGTTACGGCTTTCTCAGGGTAAATGCCCAGTAGTGGGATTGCTGGGTCATATGGTAGCTCTATGTTTAGTTTTTTAAGCAATTTCCATACTGCTTTCCACAGTGGCTTTACCTGACTTCTTAATTATGTTGCTCAATTTCAACATGTTCAACATGTTAAAAATGTTGTCCCAATCATTACTGATACAGGCTGAGTTCTTTGGGAAATGAACTCTGAAATCTGCTATTTTAGTGCAGGAAGATTTTTGAGAGTATTTTCAAGGACAACTCCATGGGGTAAAGGAAGCATGATTAGGGGAATGGAGAAGCTGAACTGGGATTCTGTTGAAAGAAAGGACTCAGCCTAATCTGCTAGGAGCTCTGGACCTGCCCCACATCCAGGAAAGGGCTAGTTCTTTAAAACCACATTTATGACTCATTGGTTGCAGATTATCTCTGCAGAACCACCTAATAATTAACTAAATACAGACCCATTTGTAGTTAATTTTTGTATATGGTGTAAGGGATGGATTTCTTTTTCTTTTTCTGGTTATGAGATTTCAGTTGCCCATTTGATTAAAAAAAAAATCCTCCACTAAATTACCTTTGTACATTTTACGGAACTCTATTTCTGTATAAGAGGGGAGCACATTTTTGGCCTGTTCTATTGTATATCCCATTGACATATTAGTCTGCTTTTATATTGATACCATTTTCTCTTGCTGAGTATGGAAGTAAGTGAAAGTGAAAGTTGCTCAATCATGTCAGACTCTTTACAACCCCATGAACTGTCCATGGAATTCTCCAGGCTAGAATACTGCAATGAGTAGCCTTTCCCTTCTCCAGGGGATCTTCCAAACCCAAGGATCAAATCCAGGTCTCCCACATTGCAGGCAGATTCTTTACCCACTGAGTCATGAGGGAAGCTCATATTCTTGGTCAGTACATGTTTATAATAAGTCTTGAAATCAGGTAGTGTTAGTTCCCCAACTCTGTTCTTCTTCGAAGCTATTTCGGCCATTTAGTAGTTTAGATTTTCTTAAAATTACTTTACATTTTACAATAAGTTAAAACTCTACTGGAATTTATTTGCTAAATCTTTCTGGATTTATTTGCATTTTATAAATCAATTTGGAGAGAACTGACATCTTAGTAAATTGGAGTGATCATGTTCATGTTTGTCTCTATTTAGGTCTTCTTAATGCCTCTCAGTACCTGAAAATTTGTCATTTTCAGTGTACAAGTTTGTGACATATTTTTTAAATTCAAGTTTTGATATCTTTTGGCAGATTTATTCTTATGTATTTCATATATGTTGCCTCTACTTTTGTTGCTAGTATAGAAATATAACTTTTCATATTAATAACCTATCATATAACATTGTTAAACTTACTCATTAGCCTTTTTAAGGATCCATGAGATCATCATGTCTGCTGCAAAAGACATTTTTATTTATTTTATTCCCTGCTTCATTTTATGAGCTAGCACTTCCAACATGTGGAGTAGAAGTATCAAAGGTAGACATTCTTTATTTGCTTCTAATCTTAAAGTGAAAGCATTCAATTTGTCAGCATTAAATATGTTAGTTGCAAGGTCTGTTATGAAGATGCTCTTCAGTTGTTTTGAGGAAAACCTCTTTCATGCCCAGTTTTCTGAGTGGTTTATTTGAAAAAAAAAAAGGTCTTGGATTTTGTCAAATGTTTTCTGCATTTAGTGTGATAATCATACAGCTTTCCCTTTTTAGCTATATTTATGATAATTATATTGATTAATTTTGAGATATGAAACAAACTGTATTTTTGTAATATATTTTACTTGGTCACGATTAGTATCCTTTGTATTTGTTATATTATCCTATTTGATGTACTAAAATATTCTTTCCAGAGTTTTTTGCATATGAGTTTATGAGGGTTATTGTTCCAGACAATAAGGGTTATGAGGGTTATTGACTTGATTTCTTTTCTTAATCTATTTTTCCTTTTTTTCATACCTGGGTAATGCTGGTCTCATTAAGTAATTTGGGAAGGGGTCCCTCTTCTTTAATTTTGCCTAAGAGTTGGCACAGAATTGGTATTTCTTCCTTAAGTGTTTGGTAGAATTCATTACTGAAGATATCTGTGGAGAAATACTTTCCTTTCATGGAGATATTTACCTACAAATTCATTTCATTTAAGAATATAGGGCTATCTATTCCTTCTTGAATGAGCTTTAGCCATGATGGCCTTTCAAGAAATTTCACCTGGGTTGATTCCCCAGCCCCTCATTTTAACCGACTCTCAGTAATCCACCACAGCCTAGTATTTTTCTCAAGGCAGTAAACTCTGGCAATTGTAGTCAAGTGTTTTACCTGATCTCAGTGTCATGAAAACTGTTATTTCATATGTTTGATCTGCTTTTCTTTTGGTGGTATTGTTTCAGGTAGATAGGTAAACTCAATCCTTTGCCATAAATGGGAAATTCACAATTAAATCTAAAATATATCAAAAAACACAAAGATTGATGGGTATGTGATAAATCAAGTTAGTAACAGAATACAGATAGCAGATATTCAAGTATTCACTTAAAATTTTTTCTATATGTTTGCTAATTTTCAAATAAAATATTAAAGTTACCAAGTAAGATAACCAGAATTACATTAATCATATAAACCAAACTGATAGAATTATTTATTCTTTCTACTAAAGTGTATGATATTTATCTGAATCTTAAAAAAGTCCATTATTTAAATTTGATTAAAGTCATACTAGCAAAACTTTTATCTTCTATTTACTTTCATTTCATTGTGACCTCTAGAATTCTTAGTGATAACACTCATCTGTCTAGGTTTCAGACTTTAAGTGAGTTTCATTAGAGTTTCAAAAATTATTGTAATGAATCTCATATACAAAATGTAATTTGAAACATGGCAGTAAATGTAATGTTGCAAGGAAGTTGGTTCCCAAGCCAAGAGTCAAATTCAAGTTTGTAGGGCTTAAATTAAAGGAATCAATATTTGACCAATACCCCAACTAGGAAATTAGAGTCATCCTTGATTTTCTTATTTAATCAACAACTACTATAGACTATAATTTACAAATAATACACAAAATTGTCCATCCACATCTATCTCCATCAGAGATACCTTGACTTGGACTTTCCTTGCCTCTTATCTTAATGATTTCAGTGGGATCTGGAATGTTCTCTCTGTTCTCTCTCTCAGGTAAATACAAGGTTTTTCATGCTCCGGTCTTTTCATCTTGATGTTCTTTACTCAGTGCTTTGAAGATCAATTCAGTGTTGTGGTATGACAGTCCATCTGATCTGCTCCCCAAGCCCATGAAGAGTTGATTATTCTGGTCCCCTGCATTTCCACACCAGGGCTGTTGCTATTCAGTCACTAAGTTGTGTCTGATTCTGTGTGACCCCCTGGCAGCCCACCAGGCTTCCTGTCTTTCACTATACCAATACAAATACCATACCAATGAATACTACCTTATTATAGTCTTTGTATTACACTATTATTTATATTGTGGTTATCTCTTCTGAAGGGCAACCATAAAGTTTATCATCTCTTTGAATTCAAAGGATTTGGTCCATGCATAGAGCAGGCAGTCAATCAATCAATGCTTGAGTAACTGAATTGAATTCCAGGCTGTTAGCAGTATTTTAAGTGTCTCAGTTCACTCCACCCAAGCCAGCAGGAGTGGAGAACATGACTGAAACTGACATGCTTTGCTCCTGTCACTCACTTCCACTTCCATCCCCAGCTAGGAGACACAGTGCAAAGCTGTGTGAAATTGGAAAAAAAAAAAAAAAAAATCACAGTCCAGAGGTTTTAGGTGTATGAACCGTTTGATTATTTTCATCCCAACAACCTTATCAACATGGTTTATAACAAGGAAGCTATTCGGCCAAATTAAAAAGAATAGAAAAAGAAATGTGTTAGGAAATAATTTCAGGAATAAAAAACTGGAAGATATACTGTCAGTTTTCTTGCAATATATTCTCCAAGCTCTCATCGACTGAAACTACTAAGAATTTTGATACTTATACCAAAATACTTGCCATAGTTGCAACTCAAATTATTTTGTTTGTAAACATCTCTGACACTAAAAGATTTTATCCAATATATATGATTCTTTAGAAATATTGCTTTTTTAAACCAATCACCTCAAATGAAGAGTAAGTCACTATGCGTTTTTTCAGCATCAAAATATCATTAATATAGTAAGGCTAAAAATTTATTTTTAAAGATAGTCTTTAAAATTACCTTGTTCAAGTAGTTTACTCATATCTCAGATCCCACTTTGAAGCCATTTTTTTCACATAATGCTGTTTTATATGAATTGTAATTCCTTCCCTCTGTTAGTTGCTCAGTTGTGTCTGACTCTTTGTGACCCCATGGACTGTAGCTCACCATGCTCCTCTGTACATGGAATTCCCAGGCAAAAATACTGGAGAGGGTTGCCACTTCCTTCCCCAGGGGATCTTCCTGACACAGGGCTTGAACCCAGGTCTCCTGCATCAAAGCAGATTCTTTACTGACTGAGCCACTCTTTTTTTGCTATATAATTTCTTCCCTAGTTTCCATAATAATCCCCTGAATGGCTGAACACAATCCGAGTTAACATCTGTTGTTAGCCTTGGAGAAGGCAATGGCACCCCACTCCAGTACTCTTGCCTGGAAAATCCCATGGACGGAGGAGCCTGGAAGGCTGCAGTCCATGGGTCGTTGAGGGTCAGACATGACTGAGCGACTTCACTTTCACTTTTCACTTTCATGCATTGGAGAAGGAAATGGCAACCCACTCCAGTGTTCTTGCCTGGAGAATCCCAGGGACGGGGGAGCCTGGTGGGCTGCCATCTATGGGGTCGCACAGAGTTGGACACAACTGAAGTGACTTAGCAGCAGTAGCAGTAGCAGTTGTTAGCCTAAGTTATTTGAATATGTAATGACATTACTTCATTCATATAATAAAGCTCCAATATTTTTTTCTTTTAAAATTATTTGAATTTTTCCCTAAGGATATATTCTTACAAAATAATAATTATATCAAAGAATCAATATGGCTCCTGACATATTTTTCCCAAGTATTTTGAAAAGAGTTGTGTTGATTTATTCTGACTCTAAAGAAGTTGAGCAGATCATGTTCCCAGGGCCCCCTCTCCTGATGCTCTACTAAAGCACAGAATCTTTGACACCTGGTACATTCAAGACTGCATTTATCTATGGATACATTCACAAGAGACAAGAGCCTGAGAAGGCCTCCATGGCCACCATCACCTCCCCACGTTTTGATGCTCATACCACCACTCTTACAATAAGGTTGCAGATCCATTACTGAAACTCTTCTAGGATGCAGGCAAGGAAAGTCTTAAGAGCCCTCACCTGCAGTGGACCCCCTTCCTGGTCCTCTGACTAGCAAGCCTTTTCAGCCTGTAACTATTCACAACTCCAAAAGATACAGATGTCTCAGCAAAGAGGTTCTTGTCATTCTTCCATCAATAAGTCATGTCCAATTCTTTGCAACCCCATGAGCTGCAGCACAACAGGCGCTTCTGTCCTCCTCTATCTTCTTGTGTTTGCCCAAATTCATGTCCATTGAGTTGGTGATGCTATCTAAACATTTCATCCTCTATTGCCCACTTCTCCTTTTGCCTTCAGGAATGGAAGACAAAATAAGTAAGTAAATACAATTTAAAAGAGGTCTCCAAAATGTGATCCTTCTTCAGGCTTTGGGATCTCCACCCAATCCACCTGCTCTTATTTAATTTTTAGAGATCTCCAATAGTTGACTTATGGAGTTTGTCTAAGGTTTTAGCTGGAGTCAATGGGAGAGACAGAATGGAGTGTACTTATTCCTTTTTTACTATAAGATGAACTTATGAATAAGTTTTTAATTGGGGAAATGTGAAAATGGATTTATCCTTTGTGTCACTAACTGATTTCAAAGTTAGTGGGCTGGTAACAACATATATCTGGTTTTGAATTGGTTTGATCCAGTGATTACAAAATTTAACACCAAATCATTTCTTCAGTTCAGTTCAGTTCATTTCAGTCGCTCAGTCGTGTCCAACTCTTTGCGACCCCATGAATGGCAGCACGCCAGGCCTCCCTGCCCATCACCAACTCCCGGAGTTCACTCAGACTCACGTCCATCGAGTCAGTGATGCCATCCAGCCATCACATCCTCTGTCGTCCCCTTCTCCTCCCCCAATCCCTCCCAGCATCAGAGTCTTTTCCAATGAGTCAACTCTTCGCATGAGGTGGCTAGAGTACTGCAGCTTCAGCTTTAGAATCATTCCTTCCAAAGAAATCCCAGGGTTGATCTCCTTCAGAAAGGACTGGTTGGATCTCCTTACAGTCCAAGGGACTCTCAAGAGTCATCTCCAACACCACAGTTCAAAAGCATCAATTCTTCAGCACTCAGCCTTCTTCATTTCTTGGATATTTGTTATACTAAAATTACACCAGTTGGACAATTAATTCTATGTTAAATAGTGCAAGATAAGAAATATACAAGCAGTTCCCCCCATCCCTACGTGCGGGAGCCCCAGTCTGGGGTCAGTAAAATGTCTTCTGTGAAGGGTCAGAAAGTAATTTAGGATTTGTGGGACATTTAGTCTCTTTTGCAATTATTCAGCTCTGTTGTAATATACAAGCACTTGTAGGTAACACACAGATGAATGGGCATGGCTACATTAGGGAACAAGTTGTTGTTTGCCAACTCCTGGCTTAAAATATTGAACATCTTTGTGCCTTTTTATTGATTCACTATTAAAGTTCTTACAGAAAATTTCTTCATTAACACTTCTTGAAGATTCAGTGAGTAAAATGTGTGTTTTGTTACTTTGAGGTAAGCAATGACTGGCATTAGAGTGGACCACTAGAGAAAGCATGGGTCCAGGTTCTGTGGTTTGTAGCAGCCAGTCACTAATTACTTCAACTTACATTTGTTTGATTATTTATGTGTATCCTTCCTGTTAATCATAAATTAGATGGTCTAAATTAAGATTGCCAACAAAGGTCTGTCTAGTCAAAGCTATGGTTTTTCCAGTAATCATGTATGGATGTGAGAGTTGGACTATAAAGAAAGCTGAGCACCGAAGAAATTATGCTCTTGAACTGTAGTGTTGCAGAAGACTCTTGAGAGTCCCTTGGACAGCAAGGAGATCCAACCAGTCCATCCTAAAGGAAATCAGTCCTGAGTGGTCATTGAAAGGACTGATGCTGAAGCTGAAACTCCAATACTTTGGCCACCTGATGTGAATAACTGATTCATTAGAAAAGACCCTGATGCTGGGAAAGACTGAAGGCAAAAAAAGGGCAGCAACAGAGGATGAGATGGTTAGACAGCATCATCAACTCAACGGACATGAATTTGAGCAAACTCCAGGAGACAGTGAAGGAAACTGGCATGCTGCAGTCTGCTGCTGCTGCTAAGTCACATCAGTCGTGTCCGACTCTGTGTGACCCCAGAGATGGCAGCCCACCAGGCTTCCCTGTCCCTGGGATTTTCCAGCAAGAACACTGGAGTGGGTTGCCATTTCCTTCTCCAATGCATGAAAGTGTAAAATGAAAGTGAAGTCGCTCAGTCGGGTCCGACTCTTAGTGACCCCATGGACTGCAGCCCACCAGGCTCCTCCATCCATGGGATTTTCCAGGCAACAGTACTGGAGTCTATGGGATCACAAAAAGTCAGACCCTATTTAGTGACTGAACAACAAATATTCCATTATGTATATATTACATCTTTATTCATTCATCCCTTGGTGAAGACTTAGTTTGCTTCCATATCTTGGTCAAATAAATAGTGCTGCAAGAAACATGAGGGTGCATGTATCTTTTTTAACTAGTGTTTTTGGGTTATTCAGATAAAAAATAGAAGTGAAATAGCTGGACCATATGTTAGTTCTAGTTTTAGTTTCTTGAGAAAATTTCCTAGCATGTTTCATAGCACTTGCACCAACTTACAATAGTGCACAAGTGTTCCCTTCTCTCTACATTCTCCCCGACACTTGTTTCTTATCTTTTTGATAACAGCCATTCTGATAGGTATGATCAATTTTGATTTGCAGTTTTGATTTAAATTTTCCTAATGATTAGTTTTGTTGAGCAACTTTTCATGTGCCTGTCAGTCACCTGTATCACTTCTCTGGAAAAATTTTTATTCAGGTCATCTGCCCATTTTCCATAGAGCTTCTTCTCTTTTTTGGAGGTTGGGCTATATGAGTTATGTGTGTGTTTTCAATATCAGTCCCCGATGGTTATATCATTTGCAAACATCCCCCATTCAGTAGGTTGCCTGCTCATTTTATTTACGGATTCCTTTTCCCTGAATCAGCTTTTGAGTTTTATGTAATTCCATTGGCTTAGTTTTCCTTGAGGAGACATCCAAAAAAATATTGCTAAGATCCATGCCAAGGAGGTTACTGCTCATGTTTTCTTCTAGGAGTTTCATGGTTTCAGAAACTATTACTGTATGACAGCTGTAACTAAAAAAGTGATACAGGAAAATAACATTTAAGTTGGTTTTGAATAGAGAATTCCTAGATTTCAAGTCAAAGCATCACCTTACTAAAGACAGAATTTTCAGAGGTTAAAGTAGTTATAAGGATTCAGTAAGAAATTATTTAAGCTCCCATTCTTAGTATAGCATTTCAAACAAGAAACAAACTATATTTGGCCTTTTGATCATTAAAAATGAAAGTGTTAGTCACTCAGTCTTGTCCAACTCTTTGTGACCCCATGGACTGTAGCCTGCCAGGCTTCTCTGTCCATGGGGTTTTCCAGGCAAGAATACTGGAGTGGGTTACCATTTCCATCTCCAGGAGATCTTCCCGACCCAGGGATCAAACCTGGGTTTCCTGCATTGTGGACAGATTCTTTACCATGCTAGCCACATAAGCCTTTCTTCTTTTCCATATGGAAACCAACTCTAAAATAGGAGTTGGAAATTATCTTCACAGAGTACTCATAATTCTAGTTGACCTAAGTTGAGGGGCTTTTTCATAAAGAAAAAAAGCACTCTCAATTTTCCAAATTCACAATTCAAAATTATCTAGTTCTAATAACATGTTATATGCCACGGTTCTATCACTCATAGTTCAGAGAACAGATATGACAGGACCAGAAAAAATTATAAAACAAAACATAAATTTTGGAGTAAGAAAGACCTGAAAAAGATGAAATAAGCACTGTCATAAAGCAATATATATCTTACTATAAAAATATAAATGCCAATTCATGTATCTAGGTGATAATTCACACCATAAACTAAGCCACCCCGCAAACACTCAGTAGACAGTTCCCTTAGAATAATTACAATTCAAAAGAAAAGAACCCATTATAAACTTGTGTCAAACACTTAATAGGGGATTAATAAGAAACCTAATTGCATGAAACATGCATGTAAAAATGTTCAAACACAGAGGAGAGGGCTCTGCAAAAGGCAAGATTTGACTTAAATGCATGTAGCATGAGAGTACCTGAAAGAAAATAAAAGGATCAGAATACCTCCTGAAGTTACGGAGGAGCTGGGCCCGTTGTTTTCTTTTCCCAGGTTAAGTCATCCATTTTCTTGCCCCCCAAGTTATTTCAGATCATTATTTGCCACTCCTTAGAATAGCAAAATCACATACTCATTCAGCCTCACTTTCTTAAAAAAGACCTAAGAATATAAATGTAAGCCACACTGAGAAGCAGTTTACTGGCTATATAAAATTACAGAACACTGTAAGAGAATGGCAATTCAGTATTAAACTGATTTTTAAATGACTACAAAAGCAATTTTAATTACCATGAGTGAGAAATCACATGATGCTGTCAATAGTAATGGTCATAATAATAATAAAAATCTCACTGCAGGATGAAATATTACTCTTTCATGCACAATACAGTCTTTTAGGACTGTCTTTTAGGGCTTTTGACTTACTCTGAGAACTTGTTTGTTTCTGTTTTCTTATATTTTCTTTTGTACATATGTATATATTCTTCTTCAGATTGTTTTCTCATGCAGGTTATTACAAGATATTGAGTATTGTTCCCTGTGCTGTACGATAGGTCCTTGATGCTTTTCTACTTTATATATCACAGCATGTATATGTTACTTCCATATTACTAATTTACCCCTATCCCTCCTTTTCCCTTTGGTAGCCAAGTTTGTTTCCTATGTCTGAGTCTGTTTCTGTTTTAAAAATAAGTTCATTTGAATAATTTGTTCTTTCATAAAATTCTAGGTGTCGTAATATGAATCATATTTCTTAAACTCATTCAACTTTTATCCCTTATGACATCCCCATTATAAGGATGAAATGGAGAAGATTCAGTCACTATATCTGTTAACCTCTCCAAACGTCAAGGCATCTCTCACACTTGGCTAATCGGGACCCACTGGGAGGGAACCCTGCATAGATCCCGGGCTTCAGGAGTGAAGACCATACCGAATTCCTTCTCTCTAACTTCATTTAATATGATTTGAGTATCAAGACAGATTTTCACTTTGGCTGGAGCAAACCTCACAAAGAGCTTTCTTTACAACTCTGGCAGTGTCCTTTGGTTCTTTTCTCATAACATTTTAGGAAAATACCAATGCTCTTGAAATGATGTTGAGTACTGGGAAATCTGCTATCATAAACTATTAGGGAAGAGTATATCCAATGAATCTCCATGTTCATTTAAATGTTGGTGCATTAATTATTGGAAAATTTAACTCTAGTTTTAAGTTTTCTCATCTACAAAATGAGCATACTAATAATATCTATTTCATTGAGAATAGAATCTAAGAAGTATTAGAATAGGTTCAAGAACAGCTGAGGGAGTGATAAATTTGCCTTGGGGAATATTGGACTGGGGGATATGCGGGGTGAATATGAAGAATGTTTGATTCTTTGTCTGGATATGGGGAATGTTTGCTTCTTTGTTTCTTTCTGGGCTAGAAAACAATAGGGTTTTAGACAATAGAGAAGAGTAAATGCAATACAGAGAGAAACACAGACTAATACACTAATATAGAGATAGAAAGGACATGGCTAATTCACTGTGGAAGAACATAGGGTTACAGGTCGTGATGCTTGAAAATTAATGTGGGGTACAACTGTGAAGTGTTTCATAGCCTTACTAGTGAGTTTGAAATTTGTGGTTTCCATGGAACCCATAAAATATTTTCCATGAGCAGACTGATATGACCATACAGAGTTTTGTAATAACCTACACAAAAGCACCGCAATTTTAGCAGAACAATGATGGAAATACGTCATTTGGCTTTGTTGAACTAAATCGGAGCATACAAAAATCAATTCCAGATAGACTGTTGATCTAAATGTAAAGAGTAAATAAAATTTTCAGAGAAAAACATAAGATGTATTTGTGACCTTGGGTAGGCAAATATTTCTTACAGAGGCACAAAAGAATGTTTATTATAAGGGGAGGTTTTGAAAATCAGGCTATTAAAATTAAAAACTATTATTCACCAAAAACACTGATTCATGTCAATGTATGGCAAAAACCACTACAATATTGTAAAGTAATTAGCCTCCAATTAAAATAAATAAATAATTTTTTAAGTTATAGAAAAAAAAAAGAAATCTCCAATACTTATGTCTGAAAAAGTACATATATCCAGAAAATATAAAGAACTCTGCAAGTTAATAAAATGCAGACAACTCAATAGAAAGTAGGGTAAAAACATGCACATAAACAATACAGAAATTATACTGAGAGATACATATATTAAAAACCATGTACATATATTCACCAAAAGACATGTCCAAGGATGTTTAGAGTATACATATCAACCAAATGTTTATCAAAAGGGTAAATTCTCATGCACACATATAATAGAATGCTACTCAGCCATAAGAATAAACAACTGCACCCATATATATAGTATGGGCACTTCTCATGAACATAACACGGAGTGTGAAAAGTGTGATACAAAGAGCACATTCTATTTGATTCCACTTCTACAAAACACAGAGAAGACTGCCCTATGGTGTTGGAAGCCTACATGGCAGTTATCCTTGTGGGGACTGGCACGAGGACAGAGAGGAAGCAGGCTGAGGCTCCAAAGATGCTGCTGGTATTGTCCCTTGGTCTGCTGTTAGTTACATTTTGGGCTCACTTTGAAATTCATAAAATTGAATTGAGGATTTTTGTACTTTTCTGTATGTCTACTTGAATCAGTTCAGTTCAGTTCAGTCGCTCAGTCATGTCCGACTCTTTGCGACCCCATGAATCGCAGCATGCCAGGCCTCCCTGTTCATCACCAACTCCCGGAATTCACTCAGACTCACGTCCATCGAGTCAGCGATGCCATCCAGCCATCTCACCCCCTGTCGTCCCCTGCTCCTCCTGCCCCCAATCCGTCCCAGCATCAGTCTTTTCCAATGAGTCAACTCTTTGCATGTGGTGGCCAAAGTACTGGAGTTTCAGCTTCAGCATCATTCCTTCCAAAGAAATCCCAGGGTCTACTTATTTGGTCTACTTGAATAACAATGACCAAAATAGAAATCGGAGGAACTTCTACTTCCACATTTATGGCTAACTAAACTTTCTGAAAAAGCCTCCAATGCAAACGCTGATAGTGGATAAATTACAAAGATCAATTAAAAAAGCATAGCTGAGCTCACAAGAAAGCTCTGGAAATATGCAGAGAACAGATAAAAACAAGGAGGCAGCTGAAACCAGAGACGTGTTATTTGATCTCTGCTGTCTGTGCTGACCTGAGGGCATGCATTTCCTAGGAATCCAAAATGTGGTGATTAAATTATTTTCCGGGATTACCTCTGTGTGGCACTTGACTCTTATGGCCCCCTCCTGCTCACCTCTCCCTTTTCTTCTGTCTCTCTTTAATAGGACTTTGGGATAACAAAGTAGTTAAAACCAAACTGATGAACGTAAAGAATTCTCTGTAAGAAGCATATGTGTGACTCTCAGTTGACTGCTTTCCTCACCCAAGTTTCCTCCAAATATATCAACAATTCCCTTTCTCTTTTTGTTTTCTGGCAGTGAATGGTTTGGACTCAGTGATATTCTGATTTATATTTAATCCATCAATTACATTATTTCTAACTCCATTTAAGGTACCTGATGATTTTCAGTTTGAGAGACATCTCGTGTACATCTAATTCTGAAAGACAAAAATATTAAAAAAGAGTTCTACACTGGAACTCAGGGGAGAAAGAAGCAACAGGCATGGTTCCAGTACTCCCACTAATTCTGGCATGCTGCTGCTGCTGCTGCTGCTGCTGCTGCTGCTGCTGCTGCTGCTGCTGCTGCTGCTGCTGCTACTAAGTCCTGTCAGCTGTGTCTGACTCTGTGCGATCTCATAGATGGCAGCCCACCAGGCTCCCCCATCCCTGGGATTCTCCAGGCAAGAACTGGAGTGGGTTGCCATTTTCTATTTCAATGCATGAAAGTGAAAAGTGAAAGTGAAGTTGCTTAGTTGTGTCCAACTCTTAGCTACCCCATGGACTGCAGCCTACCAGGCTCCTCCATCCATGGGATTTTCCAGGCAAGAGAACTGGAGTGGGTTGCCATTGCCTTCTCCAATTCTGGCATGACTTCAGGCTAGTTACCTGATCTGTTTCTGGCCTCAGTAACTTTATCTGTCAAATTTAATGAGTGGACTCTGATTTTCTAGACATTATGTTGGAGAAGAGCATCAGCTTTGGAGTCAAGAACACTGAGAATCTGTCTCTGCCCTGGACCAGGTAAATAAATGAACATAATTATGCACTGAAACCCCAGGCAGCCCTTAAAGAGATGACATAGATCTGTATACCTCAAATGGAAAGAAGATGACATATTATTATGTAATAAAGACCAGAGCAATATGAATGGTATTTTACTTACTAAATATATATTACAAATAATATATATCATATCATCATCAATAAATTCCTGCAAGGAGCTATATAAATCAAGTTTCCTCCATGGATTTTAAAGACGGAATTCAACCTTTCTGTGATTGAATAATTAACATGTGGATTATAATGTGTCATACATGTTATAAATTATAAATGTAGTTAAAATTTTTTTCAATAGGCTGGCACAAAGTTGAAATTAAATAAAATTTTGTTTACTTTTCCAGAGCAAACAGTCTGCAAAGCTACTGATTTGGGGAGTTAAAAAGAAAAACTAAGAGAAAAGGGGGAGCATGGGATGAATTGGGAGACTTGAGACTGACATAGAGTGATACACACTACTGATACTGTGTATAAAATAGATAACTAATGAGAATCTGCTGTATAGTTCAGGGAACTCTGCTCAGTGCTCTACTGTCACCTAAATGGGTTGGAAATCCAGAAAAGAGGGGATATACGTGTAGGTATAGGTGATTCACTTTGTCATAGAGTAGAAACTAATATAACATTATAAAGCAACTATCAGTTCAGTTCAGTCTCTCAGTCGTGTCCGACTCTTTGCGACCCCATGAACCGCAGCATGCCAGGCCTCCCTGTCCATCACCAATTCCTGGAGTTCACCCAGACTCATGTCCATGCAGTAGGTGATACCATCCAGCCATCTCATCTTCTGTCGGCCCTTCTCCTCCTGCCCCCAATCCCTTCCAGCATCAGGGTATTTCCCAATGAGTCAACACTTTGGGCATGAGGTGCCCAAAGTATTGGAGTTTCAGCCTCAGCATCAGTCCTTCCAAAAACACCCAGGATTGGTCTCCTTTAGGATGGACTGGTTGGATCTCCTTGCAGTCCAAGGGACTCTCAAGAGTCGTCTCCAATACTACAGTTCAAATGCATCAATTCTTCGGCCCTCAGCTTTCTTCACCGTCCAACTCTCACATCCATTCAGGACTACTGGAAAAACCATAGCCTTGACTAGACGGACCTTAGTTGGCAAAGTAATGTCTCTGCTTTTTAATATACTATCTAGGTTGGTCATAACTTTCCTTCCAAGGAGTAAGCATCTTTTAATTTCATGGCTGCAATCATCATCTGCAGTGATTTTGGAGCCTCAAAAAATAAAGTTGACATTGTTTCCACTGTTTGCCCACCTATTTCCCATGAAGTGATGGGACCACATGCCATGATCTTAGTTTTCTGAATGTTGACCTTTAAGCCAACTTTTTCACTCTCCTTCACTTTCATTAAGAGGCTTTTTAGTTCCTCTTTACTTTCTGCCATAAGGGTAGCGTCATCTGCATATCTGAGGTTATTGATATTTCTCCCGGCAATCTTGATTCCAGCTCGTGCTTCTTCCAGCCCAGCGTTTCTCATAATGTACTCTGCATATAAGTTAAATAAGCAGGGTGACAATATATAGCCTTGATGTACTCCTTTTCCTATTTGGAACCAGTCTGTTGTTCCATATCCAGTTCTAACTGTTGCTTCCTGACCTGCCTATAGGTTTCTTAAGAGGCAGGTCAAGTGGTCTGATATTCCCATCTCTCTCAGAATTTTCCACAGTTTATTGTGATCCACACAGTCAAAGGCTTTGGCATAGTCAATAAAAAAGACTGGGAGCTGACTGTGGCTCAGATCATGAACTCTTTATTGCCAAATTCAGACTAAAATTGAAGAAAGTTGGGAAAACCACTAGACCATTCAGGTATGACCTAAATCAAATCCCTTATGATTATACACTGGAAGTGAGAAATAGATTTAAGGGACTAGATCTGATAGACAGAGTGCCTGATGAACTATGGATGGAGGTTCGTGACATTGTACAGGAGACAGGGATCAAGACCATCCCCAAGAAAAAGAAATGCAAAAATGCAAAATGGCTGTCTGAGGAGGTCTTACAAATAGCTATGAAAAGAAGGGAAATGAAAAGCAAAGGAGAAAAGGAAAGATATAAGCATCTGAATGCAGAGTTCCAAAGAATAGCAAGGAGAGATAAGAAGGCCTTCCTCAGAGATCCATGCAAAGAAATAGAGGAAAACAAAGCAACTATACAAAAATAAAAATTAATTTTAAAAAAGCCAAGAATGAAAATACTTGAAATTAGTAGATTATCTGACAGTATCCTAGTAATTTCTTAAAAAGTTAAATGAATTTTACACTGAGACCTATTTTTTGGGGCTGGGTGGAGCTTTGATGTGCAATCAAGCTTGATCAAGTAGAGTTTGAAAACGGGCAGAGGAAAAGGGTAAAGGATTTAGCCAAATCCTTTTCTTTGGAAAAGAAGACCAAGACAGATTAGGTGATGAACAGGCTAGAAAGCGAGCAGGATGAAGCAGGAGGTTGTTATGGCATCTTCTGTAGATGATAGAGACAGACAATCAAGCATCCTCAGTGGAAGGATACAGAAGCTGCAAAAAGGAATTGTGAATTTCTAATAGAGGCTCTCTAAGTGATTACAGTGATGATAGGGAAGCAACAGCATTATGTAACCTAGTGTAAGGTTTTTAATCTAATTTTAAATTCAATTTAGGGTATAAAATCCTAAAATTTTATACCTGCTGGGTATAAAACCATAAGGTGTACTGGAGAGAGAAAATTTTTAGATATGAGTTCTACTGACCACTGAGAAGCTATTTAATAGAACCCCATTTTTAGAGGTACATAACTAGAAAAATAAGCAGTCAATTTTTCTGGCTCTGAGACTGAATCAGATAAACACCCTGTGCTCTGAAGGACAGAACTGTAAGATGAGCCTTATTTCTCTTAAGCATCCCCTTTGCCAACAGCTCACAAATAGTAGGTTGTCTTATTGAAGGACTCATGTGTCAATGATGCTGCCACTTTTTCTTTTGGCCTTTCATAAAACCAGTCATTTTAACTCTTTTAAAAGAATGTTCTTCTTTTCTCAGATTTATTATTCTCTAATATCCATCAGATTGTCTCTAGTTCCTATGATTTTTTGTTTCTTTTTCTTCAGCCTTGGTTGTGATAGAGAAATATGGAGAACCTCTTCATGATGTTCGAGTAAGGAAGGCCTTCCTTAGTCTGACAGGAAACTAAATAACCACAAAAAGATGAAATATGGCAAATACAAATCGTGACATATCCCACACCACAACTAACTCAAAAACCCTCTATCAGTAAAAAAAAAAAAAAAAATTTTAAACAATCATCATTTCAGGAAAAACTAAATATCTTCAGAAATGGCAAAAGTCCTTACCAAAAAAGATAGAAAAAGGAATGCCTCAGCAAGTTAGATTAAGAACAAGGCTGAAAATCTCAGAAACAAAGTCATCAGAATATATAAAATTTTTCTAAGAATTTAACTGAGATTCAAATTAGGGTGGTAAATAACTTTTTAATAGTGTGAGAATTAAAAGTCTGAGAGTATACATTTTTAAGCACAATTAAATGGTAGGTAATTGGTTACCACTATGTATCAAAATTATGCAAATTATTTTAATCAGAATTAAACCTTAGGTGAAGAAGGCTGAGCGCCGAAGAACTGATGCTTTTGAACTGTGGTGTTGGAGAAGACTCTTGAGAGTCCCTTGGACTGCAAGGAGATCCAACCAGTCCATTCTGAAGGAGATCAACCCTGGGGTTTCTTTGGAAGGAATGATGCTAAAGCTGAAGCTCCAATACTTTGGCCACCTCATGTGAAGAGCTGACTCATTGGAAAAGACTCTGATGCTGGGAGGGATTAGGGGCAGGAGGAGAGGAGAAGGGGACGACCGAGGATGAGATGGCTGGATGGCATCACGGACTCGGAGGTGAGTCTGAGTGAACTCCCGGAAATGGTGATGAACAGGGAGGCCTGGTGTGCTGCGATTCATGGGGTCGCAAAGAGTCGGACACGACTGAGCGACTGAACTGAACTGAACTGAAACCTTAGATATCCTCAAGTCTAGCAAGGAGAAAATATGGCTTTTAGCATCAAATCTGCATGAGGAGGTAACACGTTTACCGTAACCTGAAGAAGGAACAGACTGAACCACGCAAAGACCAATTGGTGTATAAACTGTCCATGCTCATAAATCCCACATTTCTCTAATTTTCCAGCCTCCTTTGCAGTTCAGTTGGTGCATTGTGACTGAGTTCTAGAATATGACACATGGGCATAAATGATATATGCTATTCTTAAGCTTTATCTTGAAAAACCCATTCAATCATTCATTTTCTATTTACACTGACCATTGAGATGATGTGTTGATGAGAAAAAAATTAAAGGAGTTTGGACCTTTGAACTTGGGGGACAGCCCCTAAATGAAGTCACGTGATCTACATTGATGAACCACCACCAGGAATAAACATTTATTCTGTTAAGGCATTGAGATTTCAAGACTTATTTGAAACATTATAGGATGACCTAGAACAATGCTTCTGAAATTTTGGAGGACATAAAAATTCTCTGCAAATCTTGTTAAAACATAGGTTTCTGGGTGACCTCCACAGAGATTCTGAAAAGTGAGAAAAAAACATTTTGTATTTCTAAAGATCTTCTAGTTTTTGTTGATGCTGCTTGTCCAAAAAATACATTGATCTAAATATCCTGAATGGAATACTAGGAGTATAATTAGATAATAAAGTCAGAATTTCCAGAGCAAGCTTGTGACACTAACCAGTTCTAATTGACCCCCCAACATTTTAAGGTATTGACAGGGTACAAGATTTAGTCACAAATAGAATACACGTGAATGCCAACATACCCATTTCCTGCAGGTCTCCAGGACAAATCGAATATGTTCTGAAAAATCTGAAAAACCAAACATTTTCTATCAGGTGTGAAAGTTTTAATGTGAATGGGCATTTTGTCACAGAGTCCTTCTGTACGAACAACGCTACTCTGGCTTACGAATTATGGCTGGGAAAGGAGGCAGGGGCCAGAGAGGCATTAGCTTGGAGTCACCAGAGACCTCATGTAGGAGCAGTGATGAATTCACTGATGATGAAGATGCCAGTGGGTAGAAATTAATACTCGAAGTACTGTTTCTCAATGCCAGCTGCTCACTAGAATCCTATGGGGAGTTTTCAAAATTATTTTGTCTGGACCACTCCTAGAGGTTCTAAGAGCATCCAATAGGCCTTGCCATACCTTAAAAAACGTTCAGTCGCTTTTCATAAATATCTAAGTTTGTTTAGTCATTAAAATGTTCATCCTTGTTCCTAAAATCTCAATGCTAATTTAAAGAGTCAGTGTCCTGAAGCACGTATTTGCCTCTCCTCCCCAGCACAGGTTAGGACAGAGTAGTAGCAGCTTAGAGAGGAGAGAGATGGGCAGGCGAGAGGAGAATGTATTTGTACTTTCACCTTTCTATGTTTACTTTTTTCCCTTTCTACTTCTCTGGAAATCACTCACTTCTATGTGGCATGTGGGTAGGGATGGGCTCTTCAAAAAGCCTTATGAGATTATCCTTTGCTAGGGGCTGAATTGTGTTCCCTGAAATTTCACATACTGAAGTCAAAACCCTCAATACCCCAGAAAGTGACTACCTTTACAGATAGTGTCTTTAAAGAGGTGTTTAAGGTGACCTGCCTGGTGGTCCAGTGGTTAAGACTCTGAGCTTCCACTGCATGGGGCATGGGTTCAATCCCTGGTAGAGGGACTAAGATCCCACATGCCTAAGGGCATGGCAAAATAATAATGATAATGAAGTGGTAATGACCTTAAAACACATGAGTTGGCCCTAATCTGATATGACTTGTGTCCTTATAAGAGGAAGAGATTAGGAGACAGACAACACAATGACCAAGGGCAACCATAAGAGGACCCAACAAGAACGCAGCCAGCTACACACCAAGGTGAGAGGCCTCAGAAGAAACGACATTGCCAGCACCTTGATCTTGAACTTCTATTCTCTGAAACTGTGAGAAAATAAATTCCTGTTGTTGAAGCCACCCAGTCTGTGTCTTTTTCCTTATGAAAGCTCGAGCAAATTAATATACGTTCTGTATGGGTGCTCTATCTTCTCGGGAGCAGTCCTTTAATGCCACCTAGCCTTCACTCAATGTGGACTATCTAGATGTCCCCTGTTGTTCAAAAATCCTTTGTGCACTGATACCTTGGGGAAATTTAAAGATGTTTACTCCTTGGAAGAAAAGCTATGACAAACCTAGACACTATATTGAAAAGCAGAGACAATACTTTGCTGACAAAGCCCAACTAGTCAAAGCAATGGTTTTTCCAGTAGTCACATATGGATGTGAGAGTTGGACCATAAAGAAGGCTGAACACCAAAGAATTGATGCTTTCAAACTGGGGTGTTGGTGACAACTCTTAAGAGTCCCTAGGACTGCAAGTAAAGCAAACCAATCAATCCTAAAGGAAATCAACCATGAATATTCATTGGAAGGACTGATGTTGAATTTCTAATACTTTGGCTACCTGATGTGAAGAGCAGACTCATTGGAAAAGACCCTGATGCTGGGAAAAACAGGAGGCAGGAGGAGGAGGGGATGACAGAGGACAAGATGGTTGGATGGCATCACTGACTCAATGGACATGAGTTTGAGCAAGCTCCAGGAGATGGTGAAGGACAGGGAAGCCTGGCGTGCTGCAGTTCACAGGGTCATAAATTGTTGACCATGACTGAGCAACAGCAATCTTGGAGAAGGGCTGACAAAGTTACTCTTGACACTTCATTGTCAAAAACCTCCATTCAGCCCATAGCGAATCAGCAAGCCAGAAAAAAAGAAAAGAATGCACCACCACCACTCATCTCTGCCTCTCTTCACTCAGCATTTACTCCTTTCCCAGTGATCCTGGGGGATTAAGGACTCTAGAGCAGGGGCTCAGCAATCTTAGGCAGGAGTTTACTGAAGGATGCTAAGTCAGTGAACAGAGAGAATGGTGTTGACCACCTCAAATTTTATGTGCTCTTCTCTAAGGGGTACCTCACCTCATCCCTGGTAAGAAGGAATCATATCTTCTTATGAATTTTCTGCTCTTTTATGAAAGACAGTTCCTACAGAGCTCACACTCAATTCCAAACCCTGAAGTGGCCTCAGGGTTCAACATGGATAAATCTTAAAAACCACAATCTTGAGTAAGTACACAAAAGGATACATACTATGATTTCATTTACATAAATATCTTAAAATAAGTGAAACAAATAGATGGAATACAGTCAAAACAGCAGTTAAGTTGGAGGGATTACTGACTGGAAGAGAAAAAGATAAAGATTTTTGTTGTTCTATGCAACATTTTTTATAATTTGATCTTTGTAGTAGTTGATGATTAGAAGGTGGTAAGAAGGTGATACTGGGTAACTCAATTAAAGTCTGGATCAAGATGCACCAAATTGAAGTATTAATAAAAGTGTAATAAATAAGTCGATTATAAAATCAGCTTAGAAGTTAGTTTTCCTGAGAACTCAAGAAATTAATTATATTGGTACTTAAAATGTCATAATAAACTATTAATTCATTCAATTCAACGGATAGTTGTATTAGCACTAACAGGCTCTACATAAGGAACAAGGAAGGAAGAAAGAATTGTTAGCTGTGAGATCTTCAGCAAATCGCTTTCATAATATGAATCACTTACAAATTGTATAAGTTATCTCTACAAGTGCTATGCTTCTCAAATGCTCATTAAGGACAGTGACCTGAGATGCTTTTGTGTAAATCAACAGCTTAATTTCTAGTCATGTTCCTGATTTTACTTAAATAAGTTAACACTTTATGTATAATAATCCTTTTCCCCCCACATTTTTGTACCAATCTTAATTCATTCCCAGGCATTCTTAAAGCACTGAAAGATGAGACTGTCATATTTCTTGAATGGTCTAATCCTGTAGTGGGAAAAAATTTCAATAATAGAACTAACTGTGTAGGAACCATAAGGGATTTATAAATTTGATCATGTAAAGTAAACTTTAAAATTTGATGAAGTAAGTTCAACCACCAAATAAGTAAATAAGCAAAAAATTCTATCATTAACAATATCAGATCATCTGTAGTTAATTTCAGAGACATACATTAAGCAAGGAAAGGAAACAACAACCCAGTTCAGTATTCTTGCCTGGGAAATCCCATGGAGAGAGAAGCCTGCTGGGCTATCGTCCATGGGGGTTGCAAACAGCTGGACATGGGTGAGCAATTGAACAACGACATTCAATAAAACTTTCAATCTAGTAGACAATTGGGTAAAAGTATGAGGTTAACTTAGGCTTCCCTGGTGGCTCAGAGGTTAAAACCTCTGCCTGCAATGTGGGAGACCTGGGTTCAATCCCTGGGTCAGGAAGATCCCCTGGGGAAGGAAGTGGCAACCCTCTCCAGTATTTTTGCCTGGAGAATCCCATGGATGGAGGAGCCTGGTGGGCTACAGTTCACTGGGTCACAAAGAGTCGGACATGACTGAGTAACTTCACTTTCACTTTCATGAGATTAACTCATATGAGAATGAATATAAATGCTCAGTAAGACTATAAAATTCTCAACATTCTTAATCATTAAAGAATTCAGTAGCTATTTCTTCAACTTTTAAATCTGATGAAAGCTTAATAAAATCATAAAATTCAATATCAGAAGGCTGATATTTTTTTCAAGAGCAATTTTTAAATACCTGCAAAACCTTTTGCTTGCTTTCAATGATCAATTTCAATTTTAAGTGCTTTCTGGGTTTCAGAATTGCAGATAAGATGCCTTAGACCTATGTTAGAAAAACATCTGGAACCTAAACAAATGTTCATCAAATAATTATCTTAAATTATGATCCATTTTAACATGTATACTAAGCACTATTTTTAAAAAGCAAGATAATCAATGTTTAAAATATAAATGCCAAAGATATACAATAAAATAAAACCAACAAGTTTTAGAGTTAAAGCAGTAGTCATTTTTTTTTTCAATATGGTACAATTTCTGGTAATATTTCTTCTACCTTTAGAGAAATAATTGGAATGCAAGACCTAAAGTCTACTGAGAGGAGACATACAGATTTTATATGTTTTCCAGAGTCTTTTTCTGGAGTCTCAACTCCTTCTCCCAATAGATATCATCTATTCTACCTAAAGGTAATAAAACATTAGAATGGATCAAGATGAACTGGAATGACCAAAGATGAGTGATATCAGGGACAATGAGGGATCCAGGATACATCTCCAGGAAGGCAGAAAGAGTCAGGTGTCAAGAATAAATGTAAACGTAGTTACATTTGAAAACTGAATTTTCATGTTTTGGGGGGTAAGTTTACATTGATTTCTTTTAATTATATGGATTATATTTTGTTGCTTATTTGTATATCTAGTAATTTTGGACTGTATGCCTAATCTAGTGAATTTTACTTTACTGGGTGCTAGATACTTTTTCATTCCTATAAATACTCTTAAGCTTTATTCTGATGTGGTTGTCACTTCAAAGACAGTTTCTTTTGGGTCTTGCTTTTAAGACATTAAGTGAGACTAGACCAGTTCTCAGACTAGGGTTAATTACTTCCAATCGATGACAAAGATCCTTCTGTCCTGTATTGAATGCCCCCGAGTGTATTCAGTTCAGTTCAGTTCAGTCACTCAGTCGTGTCTGACTCTTTGTGACCTCATGAATCGCAGCACGCCAGGCCTCCCTGTCCATCACCATCTCCAGGAGTTCACGCAAACTCACGTCCATCAAGTCGGTGATGCCATCCAGCCATCTCATCCTCTGTAGTCCCCTTTCCCTCCTGCCCCCAATCCCTCCCAGCATCAGAGTCTTTTCCAATGAGTCAACTCCTCACATGAGGTGGCCAAAGTACTGGAGTTTCAGCTTCAGCATCATTCCTTCCAAAGAACACCCAGGGCTGATCTCCTCTAGAATGAACAGGTTGGACCTCCTTGCAGTCCAAGGGACTCTCAAGAGTCTTCTCCAACACCACAGTCCAAAAGCATCAATTCTTTGGCACTCAACCTTCTTTACAGTCCAACTCTCACATCCATGCATGACCAGAGGAAAAACCATAGCCTTGACTAGACGGACCTTTGTTGGCAAAGTAATGTCTCTGCTTTTCAATATGCTATCTAGGTTGGTCATAACTTTTCTTCCAAGGAGTAAGCATCTTTTAATTTCATGGCTGCAGTCACCATCAGCAGTGATTTTGGAGCCCAGAAAAATAAAGTCTGACACTGTTTCCACTATTTCCCATGAAGTGATGGGACCAGATACCATTATCTTCTTTCTCTGAATGTTGAGTTTTAAGCCCACTTTTTCATTCTCCTCTTTCACTTTCATCAAGAGGCTTTTTAGTTCCTCTTTGCTTTCTGCCATAAGGGTGGTGTCATCTGCATATGTGAGGTTATTGATATTTCTCCCAGCAATCTTGATTCCAGCTTGTGCTTCTTCCAGCCCAGCGTTTCTCGTGATATACTCTGCATATAAGTTAAATAAGCAGGGTGACAATATACAGCCTTGACATACTCCTTTTCCTATTTGGAACCAGTCTGTTGTTCCATATCCAGTTCTAACTGTTGCTTCCTGACCTGCATATAGGTTTCTCAAGAGGCAGGTGAGGTGGTCTGGTATTCCCATATCTCTCAGAATTTTCCACAGTTTATTGTGATCCACACAGTCAAAGGCTTTGGCATAGTCAATAAAGCAGAAAAGATGTTTTTCTGGAACTCTCTTGCTTTTTCCATGATCCAGTGGATGTTGGCAATTTGATCTCTGGTTCCTCTACCTTTTCTAAAACCAGCTTGAACATCTGGAAGTTTACGGTTCACATATTGCTGAAGCCTGGCTTGGAGAATTTTGAGCATTACTTTACTAGTTAGTGTGTAAGATGAGTGCAATTGTGCGGTAGTTTGAACATTCTTTGGCATTGCCTTTCTTTGGGATTGGAATGAAAACTGACCTTTTTCAGTCCTGTGGCCACTGCTGAAGTTTCCAAATTTGCTGGCATATTGAGTGCAGCATTTCACAGCATCATCTTTCAGGATTTGAAACAGCTCAACTGGAATTCCGTCACCTCCACTAGCTTTGTTCGTAGTGATGCTTTCTAAGGCCCACTTGACTTCACTTTCCAGGAAGTCTGGCTCTAGGTGAGTGATCTAGGTGAGTGATCATGAGTATATTAGGTTGGTGCAAAAGTAACTTTGATTTTTGCATTGTTGAAATTTGCCATTTGTTATTATAATATATTCTAAATAAATGTTGTTATATCATTTTAATGCACATTTCTCACTTTATGATTTTTCTATTACTTGCTGTGTATTTTATATTTATTTTAGACTAGGGAAATTATGTTAGACAAAAAGCAAATTCAAGCAACTTTCTAATTTGAGTTCCAAATGAGTCATAAAGCAGGGCAGACAACTCACAACATCAACAACATGTTGGACCCAGGAATGGCTAATGAATGTACAGTGCAGCTGTGATTCAAGAAGTTTTGAAAAGGAGACAAGAACCTTGAGGACAAGGAGCATAATGGCCAGCCATCAGAGGTGACAACGACCGAGATCAACCATCAAAGCCGATCCTCCTACACTTACACAAGAAGTTGCCAAAGAACTCAGTGTTGACCATTCATTCTATAGTAGTTCAGCAATTAAAGCAAACTGGAAAGATGAAAAAGCTTGATAAGTTGGTGCCTCATGAGTCAACTGGAAATCAAAAATAACCATTGTTTTGAAGTGTTGTCTTCTCTTATTCTGTGCAATAAGAACCATTTCTTGATCAGACTAAGATTTGTGATGAAAAATGAATTTTATACAACAACCAGGGATGACCAGCTGAATGGTTTGACTGAGAAGAAGCTTCAAAGCACTTACCAAAACCAAACTTGCACCAAAAAAGGGTCATGGTCACTGTTCAGTGATTTGATCCACTACAGCTTTCTGAATCCCAGCAAAACAATTACATCTGAGAAGTATGCTCAGCAATTCAACAAGATGCACTGGAAGCTGCAATGCCTGCAGGCAGCATTCATCAACAGAAAGGGCCCAATTACTCTCTACAACAGTGCCCAGCCACACATCGCATAACCAAGGCTTCAACAGTTTAACAAACTGGGCTACAAAAGTTTGCTTCATCTGCTATATTCACCTGACCTCTCACCAACTGACTACCACTTCTTCAATCATCTCAACAATTTTTTGCAGAGAAAATGCTTCCACAACCAGCAAGGGGCAGAAAATGCTTTCCAAGAGTTCGTTAAATCCTAAAACACAGACTTTTATGCTACAAGAATTAGCAAACTTATTTCTTGTTGGCAAAACTGTGTTGATTTTAATGGTTCCTATTTTGATTTATGAAGATTTGTTTGAGCCTAGTTATAGTGATTTAAAATTCATGGTCTGAAGCCATAATTACATTTGCACCAATCTGATACATTTTCAAGACTGACAGAAACAGACATTATTCCTGGTGCTGTGTGTCAGAAATTGTTTCCTCCAACTCTGTGGAATGGACCTTTCCTGGCCTTGGATATTCCTCACGTGAACTTAAAAGTTCTGAAGAGAAAACAAGAATTGATAACCTAGAATTCTGTGATAAGCAAAAATATCTGTGAAAAACAAAGCTAAAATACTTTTTCATAAATACAAAAGCTGAAAGGATTCATCAGCAAAGACTCTTATAAAAGAAATGAAGAGCATCAGAAAGGGCAACTACATATACAAATATATAAAAAGTTTCTCATTTTAAAAAGCTAATTAAAATATAACTGTTTAAAAAATTAACAATGTAATGTGATGTTTTAACCTATATAAATGCAATAAATCTACAATAGCACGAAGATTGGGAAGAGAGAAGTGGAAGTTTACTATCGCAGGGTTCTATGACTAAATGTAGAGTGTCATAATATCAGCTGCAAGTAGATGCATATAGTTTACAATTATGTAAACAATAAACCTTAAAGCAGTCACATAGAAAATAGAGCTCTAGGTAATAAGCCAAAAAAGGAGATAAAGTCATTAAAGTATTTGATTCATGTGGCTCAGCTGGTAAAGAATCTGCCTGCAATGCAGGAGACCTGCCTGGGTTGGGAACATCCCCTGGAGAAGGGAAAAGCTACCCACTCCAGTATTCTGGCCTGGAGAATTCCATGGACTGTATAATCTATAGGGTCGCAAAGAGTTGGACACAATTGAGCGACTTTCACTTTTTCACTTTCAAAGAAGGCAGAAAATATGAAAGATGAAAATAAGACTGTAGCAAATAAAAACTAGATATACCACAGATTTAAAGCAAATCATGTTAATGATTACATTAAATTTGGCCTAAATACCCCAATTAAAAAATAGAGGTTGTCAGATTAATTAAATGTAGGGTGCAAATATATGCAGCCTCCAGGAAAAGAACTTTAAATACAAGGTTCAAATGGATTAACGAATTTTTAAAAAATGTATACCATCCTCACATTAATGGAGAGAAATATGGAATGGATATATTAACATCAGAAAACATATTTCAGAGTAATAAATATTATCAAGCACTTTTTAAAAGGTAATTTTATAATATGTTGGTAATTTTATTAAGAGAACATAGCAATATTATTTATGTACTCAGTAACTGAACTTCAAAATACATAACAGAATTCCACAGGGAAACAGCAAATCCACAATTATAATTAGAGATTTGTACCACTAATTGGCAGAAAAATAGATACAAGATCAGTAAAGGCAGAAATTTAACTAATACAACTAGTCAACATAATCCAACTATTATTTACACAACATTAGGTACACAATAAACCTGTAACAATTTAGACTATATTTTGGACGATAAAACAAGTTTCAACAAATCTTTGAAGAATCTGCCTGCAATGTGGGAGACCTGGGTTTGATCCCTGGGTTGGGAAGATCCCCTGGAGAAGGGAAAGGCTGCCCACTCCAGTATTCTGTACTGGAGAAGTCCATGGACTATACAGTCCATGGGGTCGCAAAGGGTCAGACGCAACTGAGCGACTTTCACTTTCCACTTCCACTTTTAAAGGATGTAAGACACACACAATATGTCCTATAACCAAAAAAGGAGCTAAATTAGAAGTAAATAATGAAAATCCCTCAATATTTTGAAACTAAATAACACATTTATAAATAAGCCATAGGTCAAGAATAAGTCAAAAAGGATTTTGAAAGTAACTTTGAATTAAATAAATTTTTTTAATATCAAATTTTATACAATGCTTTAAAGTAGCATTTAAGAGGAAATTTATAGCACTGAACCCCATTAATTAAAAAAGAACAAAGTTCTCAAGTTAATGGTCTTAGCCTCTACCTTAAGAAAGTAGGATAACATGGGAAAACTGCAAAGTAATTAGAAGAAAAGAAATGCTAAAAATTTAAGACATAAATGAATTAAACAGAAAATATAAAACAACAAAGAATCAATAAAATGGAAAAAAGCAATGAACTGTTATTAATAAATACTACACAAATGAATCTCAAAATAATAATGCTGACTAAAAGAAAGTGGGAAATAAAGGACAAACTTTATGATTTCATTTATATACAATTATGTATGGAAAATGAAAACAATCCATTGTGACAGAAAGCAGGTCAATAGCTGCTTGGGAGTGAGAGAAGGGAGAGAAAGGAGAGAGAAAGAGATTACAAAGAGGCCTAAGGAAACCTCATGGTGATGATTTCATCAGTGTCTTATAGATTTCTGAGTATGGGTCTTTAACCTCTTTGGTTGGGTTTATTCCTAAGTAGTTTATTCTTTTTAAAACAATTGTATATTGGGTTGTCTTCCTTATTTGTCTTTCTGATAGTTGTCAATTTATAAAAGTGCAACAGATTTCTGTATTAATTGTATATCCCCCAACTTTACTGAATTTATTATATTTACAGCTTTTTGATGGCAGCTTTAGGATTTTCTTTGTATAATATTCTGTCATATGCAAACAGTGAGATCTATCTCCCTTTCCAATTTGAATTCTTTTTATTTTTCTTGTCTGATTCCTGTGACTTTCAATATTATGTTGAATGAAAGTGGCAAGAGTGGGCATCCTTGTCTTGTTCCTGACCTTAGAAGAAATGCTTTTAGATTTTCACTATTGAGAATACTGTTGACTGAGTTTGTCACATATGATCTATATTATGTGGATGTATATTCCCTTTATGCTCATTTTGTTGAGTTTTTTTAATCATAAGTGGATAATGAATTTTGTCACAATTTATCCTGCATTTATTGAGATGATCAGATGATTTTTATTCTTTATTTTTGAATGTGGTAGATCATGTTGATTAATTTGAAGATATCAAATCCTTCATCTCAAAAATAAATCATCAAATTAGATTTATCTTTGGGTAAATCACACCTGATCATATCCTTTTGATATATTGTTAAATTTAGTTTGGTAATGTATTTTTGAAGAGCTTTGCATCTGTGTTCATAAGTGAAATTGGCCTGTAATTTTCTTTCATATGGTGTCTTTGTCTGGCTTTGTTGTCAAGGTGATACCAGCCCGGTAAGATGACTAAAAATGTTTATTCCTCTTCAAGTTTTTAGAATACTTTGAGAAATATCTGGGCTAACTCTTCTTTAAATATTTGGTAAAATTTACCTGCAAAGCCATCTGGCCTTAGACTTTTGCTTGTTGGGAGTTTTACTATTACTTGTTCAATTTAATCACTGGTAATTGGTCTGTTCATATTTTTATTTATTTCTAATTCATTCTTGTGAGAACATACAGTTCTAGGAATTTATCTCTAGGTTGTCCATTAAATTGCTGTATATTGTTTAAAGTAACCTTTTATGATCTTTTGGTTTTCTGTGGAGTCAGATGTAACATCTCTTTCCTTTCTGATATTGTTGATTTAGACCTTCTCTTTTTTTTCTTGATGAGATTGGCTAAATGTTTATCGATTTATCTTTTCAAAGAACCACCTTTTAGTTTCTTTGATCTCATTAAGGGATTAATTTTTTATTCTTTATTTCATTTGTTTCTACTCTGACCTTTATGATTTCTTTTCTTCTACTAATAGTGGGTTTTGTTTGTCATTTTTCAAGTTCTTCTAGGTGTAAAGTTAGATTGTTTGAGATTTTCCTTATTTCCTGCAGTAAAATTGAATTTCTGTAAACTTCCCTTTTAGGACTACTTTTGCCATGTCCCACAAATTTTAGAACATTGTGCTTTGTTCTCATTTGTCTCCAGATATTTTTAAATTTTGTCCTTGATTTCTTCAGTGATCCTTTGGTCATTTAATAGCATATTGTTTAGCCTCCACATATTTTTGTTTTTTGAACTTTTTTGCTTGTAATTGATTTCCAGTCTCACAGTGTTGTGGTCATAAAGGATGCTTGATATAATTTCCATCTTCTTAACTTTTTTCTCTTCTCTGCCCACATTTAAAGTTTTTGACATAGTTTACATCTTTTTGTTTTGTGTATCCCTTAACTACGTATTGTGGATATAGACAATTTTACTATTTTTTCTTCTAACCTTCCTGTTAGCTTTATTAGTGATTGATCTACTATCTTTACTTTATGTTTGCCTTTACCAAGGAGATGTTTCCTTGTATAATTTTCTTATTTTTACTTGTAGTCTTTTCCATTTAGAGAAATTTCTTTAACATTTTTTTGTAAAACTGTTTATTGGTGCTGAACTCTTTTAGCTTTTGCTTATCTGTACAACTTTTTAACTCCCTTTCAAATCTGAAAAATAGCCTTACCAGGTAGAATATCATTGTTTGAAGATACTTCTTATTTCATCACTTTGAATATACCATGTCATTCCCTTCTGGCCTCAAAGTTTTTGCAGAAAAGTTAGCTGATGGTCTTATGGGTGGTTTCTTGAACACAGTTATTTACCTTTCTCTGTCACTGTTAAGGTGCTTTATCTTGAACTTTTGCCATTATAATTATAAGGTGTCTTGGTGTGAACCTCTTTGAGCTGATCTTGTTTGGGACTCTCTATGGTACCTGGACCTGGATATCTGTTTCCTTTCCCAGGTTAGGGGAGTTTTCAGCTATTATTCAAATAAGGTGTTTGTTTGTTTTTTTTCTTCTGGGACCCTGTAATGTGAATGTTAGCATCCTTGATGTTATCCCAGAGATCTCAAACCAGCCTCGTTTCTTTATTTATTTTTTTTCTCTTCAGCTTGGTTAATTTCCACATCTCAGTCTTCCAGGTAGCTGTATCCTCTAATCTACTGTTGATTTCCTTCCTGTGTATTAATTTCAGTTATTATTCCTCAGCCTTATTTCATTCTTCTTTGTATTTCCTAATTCTTTGTTAAAATTCTCACTTTGTTCATCCATTCATCTCCTAAAGTTATTGAATATCTTTATAATATTTACCTTGAACTGTTTATTTGGTAGATTGCTTATCTCTTCTTTGTTCAGTTCTCTTTCTGAGATTTTCATATTGCTCCTTTGTTTATAACATATTCCTTTGCCTTCTCAGTTTTTCTAATTCTCTGTGTTTATTTCTATGAATTAGGTAGGTTGGTTATGTTTCTTAATCTTGGCGAAGTTATATGATGTAGGAGACATCCTTTGGGGTCCAGCAGTGAATTTCCCTCGGTCTCCAGAGGTATATGCTCTAGGGTTGTCCCCTATGTAGGCTGCATGAGCCCTTCTAATGTGGAGGGGCTAACTACTGTAGGTACACTGGTAGGTAAGTCTAGCTTCTGGCCTAGTTGGCGGCCATGCCCTGCCTCATTCAATGACTGCTGGCCCACTGATGGGTGGAACCAGGTACCAGTATGGCTGGCTGCATGGCTGACGGGGTCCTGGGACTGATGGCAGTCCACTGGTGGACTGGTCCAGGTTTCAGGGTGGCTTGCTGTGGGTCCCAGACAATGTATTTTAGATATTATTATTGTTTTAAGTTCAGTGAAACATAGGTGGTTATTGAAGAGGGCTACTTGATTTGGTTAACATTTATAAGTTGCAAATGTCTGCAAATATTTCAGATTGATTAAATTTATTCTCATTTTTCACATTAGACTGACTTGATAACTCTACAAAGCTCAGTATTTATAGAAGCACATCCATTATTTTAAATAGAAGAAGCCTCAAAAGTAGGTGAGGGCTCTTGGAAACTATCATGTTCGTTATTCTGAAGAACCATACAATGTGTTATCATTATTGATCTTGCAATCTATTAATGTTAACTTCAGCCCAACCAGAATATTCAAACCTCTGAAGTGTGAAGTCTGAATAAGATTATATAGATATTCATATAAAAATATACAAGTTATTATATATGCATATAATAGATTGTACACACACAGAGAACCAAACTTGAGTACTACTTCATAACATTCAACCTCTATTTATCTTCCCTTCTCTTTCCCAATATGTAACATACATGCAAGAGTTCAAATCTATGTTACCCTTTCTAAGAAGAAGGAACTGACCTCATTTCTTGTTTACAAAAGCAAACAAATCAAACAAACAACAACAACAAACAAACAAACAAAAAACTGAGGGGCCTGGAGAGTAGACCAGTATTATAAAGCAAGTGACTGGAAGAGGTGGAACAAGATCCCAGGTTTCCTGACACCATTTTTATTTTTTTAGACCATATTGTCTTCTCTTTCTTCCTCTTAACCCTGAACAGGCCAAGTGAAGTCACTGAATCGCAGAATCTCAGAAAAGCCTGTGTTCCTGCACTTTCCATTTCTGAAGAAGTACCTGTGATATATTTCCTAGCTGATTAGTGATGTACTGATCTTTCAAACCTTTTAAAGCAAGAGGTTTATGACAAGAAAAGAAGAATAAAGAGAAGGAAGAAGAGGACAGATTCAAACCAACATCACATTTATCACCTATTGATCTATTACATTGTGTATTATTTTATGTCCATTACAATATATTACAATGTAATCATTATTGCTAAGTCACCAATGAAAGAAGCTTATACATCAAGTTTGGGGATCTGGGTCATTAACTGGTTACTTTATTTTTGATTCCTGCGTTGCATGTTACAAGGATTAATTGTGAAGGCATGTGGATAATTGTCATCTTCTCCAAAGACATTGGCTGGGATATAGATGGATCTAGAGTGTCATACTGAGTGAAGTAAGTCAGACAGAGAAGGAGAAAATTCATGACATCCCTTATGTGTGGAATTTTAAAAGAAATTATATAAATGAACTTACTAACAAAACAGAAAAAGACTCACAGACATAAAATGAACTTATGGTTATCGGGCGAAAGGATAGTTAGGGACTTTGGGAAGGTTCTGTACAGACTGCTATATTTAAAATGGATAGCAAACAAGGGCCTGTTGTATAGCACAGGGGACTCTGCTCAATGTTATGTGCCATCCTTGATGGGAGAGGGGCTTGGGGAAGATTGTATACATGTATATGTAAGGCCAAGTCCCTTGGCTCTTCACCTAAACTACCACAGCATTGTTAATTGGCTATATCCCAATACAAAACAAAAAGTTTAAACTTACAAAAGAAAAAAAAAAAAGACATTGGCTGAAAAGCTCTCTCTCTCTCTTTATACTCACAACATCCCCAAACCAAGTGTAAATGGGGTGTTCTCTGACAACAGTGTGAACACTGATATGCCCTTGACTTAGCACAATGTTTTTATAAGAAAAGATTGTTGGATTCTACACTTTCTCTAGAATAAAAGAGTTGACCCTTATCCATATTGAGTCTTTTAAGTCTCAGAGACTTGCAAACTACTTTGCATGCATTGTTTCATTTAATCCTCAAAACAATGCTCTGAGGTGGACATTATTTTCATCTCTGTGTAGTGGATGAAATTATTAGGCACAGAGCAGTGAATTACCTTTCCCCAAGTCACATAGCTAGTATGTGGCAAATTCCATGATTTATGCCGAAGTATTCTGATAAATGGCAACCCACTCCTGTATTCTTGCCTGGGAAATCCCATGGACAGGGGAGCCTGGCAGGCTATAGTCCATGGGGTTGCAAAGAATTGGACACAATTAAGCAACTAACACACACACACATATTCTGATTTTCTAGTACTCTGTTCTTCTTTGTCTAGGATTAGATATTAGTGTGCTTTTCCTAAACAATGATTATTTATATCTAATAGACACATACATGCTAAGATCTGTGAAATCTACCAGGACCTCATTTTAATCCATGGATGAGACAAAGCTTGCTTGCCTACAGTTTTAACTTAAGATCTCTGCATTAGTTATTTATTTGCTTCTCTTCCTGGATTTCCCTTTTTTGTTGTTGTTGTGCACCTCTCATTGCTGCTTTCTTACTATACCTTATGTTTTTCCTACACACGCTCTTATACCCCTTTTATAGTAAATAAATTATATATATATATATATAAACATATTCATCTCAGAAAGAGGATGGTGGATAGTGACTTATGAGTCATAAACATGCAATTAGCAAGTAATTACTTCATTATCTTCTCTTCATTTCCTTTCATTAAAACTTCATTATCTCTATATATGTCTGCAAAATTATCACCAATTTATCATAAATTAAGGATTTAAATCCCTGAATTTTGAATAAAGTCTTTAGCGCAATATAAATAAATAAATTTGTCACTTGGTAAAGCCAATGAAGCAGCCAGACTCAACCCTGAAAAAGCAAGTGTCTCCAGAAAAATCCTTGACAAATATATCATGTGTACTAAAACTTAAAAGTAAAGAACTGGCTCACCAAGACTTCATATGAATAGTTTAGAATTGTTAAATTTATCTTCAAGTTCCAGATTCAAACAACCTTCCCCATCTCTTTTCTTATCTTAAAATGGATCTCCATCTCACATGCCAAGTGCTACATATATGGCCTTTATTATGTTGACATAGGTTCCTTTTAGGTCCATTTTTTGAAGAGTTTTAATCATAAATAGGTGCTGGATTTTTTCAAAGACTTTTTCTGCATCTATTGAAATTATTATATGGTTTTTACCATTCAATTTGTTAATATGGTGTCTCACATTGATTTGTATATACTGAAGAATCCTTGCATCTCTGGAATAAACCTAACTTGATCATGGTGTATGAGCTTTTTGATGTGCCTGGAATAAACCTAACTTGATCATGGTGTATGAGCTTTTTGATGTGTTGCTGAATTATGTTTGCTAAAATTCTGTTGAAGATTTTTGCATCTATTTTCACCACTGATATTGGCCGGTAGTCTTCTTTATTTGTGTTGTCTTTGTCTGGTTTTGGTATCAGGGTGATGGTGGCCTCGTAGAATGAGTTTGGAAGTGTTTCTTCCTCTGCAATTTTTTAAAAGAGTTTTAGGATAGCCATTGGCTCTTCTCTGAGTGTTTGACAGAATTCTCCTGTGAAGCCATCTGGTCCTGGGCTTCTGTTGTTTGACAGCTTCAATTTCAGTGCTTGCAATTGAGTTGTTCATAATTTCTATTTCTTCCTGGTTCAGTCTTGGAAGACCAAACTTGTCTAAGAACCTCTCCATTTCTTTCAGGTTATCCATTTTATTGCCATATAGTTGTTCATAATAGTCTCTTATAATCCTTTGTATTTCTGTACTGTCTGTTATAACCTCTCCTTTTTCATTTCTAATTGTGTTGATTTGATTCTTCTCTCTTTTTTTCTTGATGAGTCTGGCTAAATGTTTGTCAATTTTGTTTATCTTCTCAAAGAACCAGATTTAAATTTTATTAATCTTTGCTATTTTTCTTTCACTTCCTTTTCAGTTATTTCCACTCAGATATTTTTAATTTCTTTCCTTCTACTAATTTTGGGGTATTTTGTTCTTCCTTTTCCAGTTGTTTTAGGTGTAAAGTTAGGTTGTCTATTTGATGTTTTTTCCTGTTTCTTGAGATAGGATTGTACTGCTATAAACTTCCCTCTTAGGACTGCTTTTGCTGCATCCCATAGGTTTTTAGTTGTCATTTTCTCATTGTCATTTGTTTCTAGAAATTTTTTTAATTCCCTTTTGATTTCTTCAGTAACCTGTTGGTTATTTAGAAACATGTTGTTTAATCTCCTTGTGTCTGTGTTTCTTACAGTTTTTTTTTTCCCCTTGTAATTAATATCTAGTCTCATAGCATTGTGGGTGGAGAAGATGCTTGATATAATTTCAATTTTCTCAAATTTACTGAGGTTTGATTTGTGACCCAAGATGTGACCTATCCTGAAGAATGTTCCATGTGCCCTTGAGAAGGTGTATTCTTCTGCATTTGGATGGAATGTCCTGAAGATATCAATGAGATCCATCTCATCTAATGTATCATTTAAGACTTGTGTTTCCTTATTAATTTTCTGCTTTGATGATCTGTCCATTAGTGTGAGTGGGGAGTTAAAGTCTCCTACTATTATTGTGTCACTGTCAATTTCTCCTTTTATGTCTGTTAGTGTTTGTCTTATGTATTGAGGTGCTTCTGTGTTGGGTGCATAGATATTTACAATTGTTATGTCTTCCTCCTGGATTGATCCCTTCATCATTATGTAGTATCCTTCCTTATCTCTTGTAATCTTCATTTTAAGGTCTATTTTGTCTGATATGAGGATTGCTACTCCAGCTTTCTTTTGCTTCCCACATGCATGGAATATATTTTTCCACCCTCTCACTTTCAGTCTATATGTATCTTGAGATCTGAAGTGGGTTTCTTGTAGACAGTATATATTTGGATTTTGTATCCATTCAGCCAGTCTGTGTTTTTTGGTTGGAGCATTTAATCCATTTACATTTAAAGTAATTATTGATATATATGTTCCTATTGCCATTTTCTTAATTGCTTGGGGTTGATTTTGTATATCTTTTTTTTCCTCTTGTATTTCTTGACTATATAACTCCATGTTACACTTGTAAATCTGATTTGGTGTTACTGAATTCTCTTAACTTTTGCTTGTCTGAAAAGCTTTTGATTTCTCCAGAAATTTTGAATGATATCCTTTTGGGTACTGTAGTCTTACTTGTAGATTTTTTCTCTTTCAGAACTTTAAAAATATCCTGCAATTCCCTTCTGGCCTGCAGAGTTTCTCCTGAAAGGTCAGCTGTTATGCATATAGGGCTTCACTTGTATGTTACATATTGCTTCTCCCTTGCTGCTTTTAATATTCTTTCTTTGTGTTTAGTCTTTGTTAGTTTGATTAGTATATGCCTTAACATGTTTCTCCTTGGGTTTATCCTGTATGGGATTCTCTATGCCTCTTGGACTTGATTGACTATTTCCTTTTCCATGTTGGGTAATTTTCAACTACAATCTCTTCATTGTAGAGAAGAGATTTTCTCCTACCTTCATTTCCTCATACCTTTTCTTTTTCTCTTCTTAAGGGATCTCTAGAATTCAACTGTTGGTGCATTTGATATAGTCGCAGAGGTCTCTGAGACTATCCTCAGTTCTTTTCATTCTTTTTACTTCATTCTCCTCTTCAGAAGTTTTTTTCTACCATTTTATCTTGCAGCTCACTGATTCATCTGCTTCAGATATTCTCCTATGATTACTTCTAGAGTATTTTTAATTTCAGTAATTGAGTTGTTTGCCTCTGTATGTTTATTCTTTAATTCTTCTAGGTCTTTGTTAATTTTGATTCTAGCATTTTTCCTTTTTTTTTTTTTTCAAGGTTTTTGATCATTTTTGCTATCATTATTCTGAATTATTTTTCAGGTAGTTTGCCTATTTCCTCTTCATTTATTTGGACTTGTTTTTCTAGTTTGTTCCTTCATTGTGTAGTATTTCTCTGCCTTTTCATCATTTTTTTTTAAACTATTGTGTTTGAGGTCTCCTTTTCCCAGGCTTCAAGGTTGAATTCTTTTTCCTTTTGGTTTCTGCCCTTCCAAGGTTGATCCAGTGGTTTGTGTAAGATTTGTGAGTTTTGTGCTGAGTTTTTGTTTGTTTGTTTTTCCTCTGATGGACAAGGCTGAGTGATGTGGTAATCCTGTCTGTTGGTGATTGGGTTTGTATTTTAGTTTTATTTGTTGTTTAGATGAAGCATCCTGCACAGGGTGCTACTGGTGGTTGGGTGATACTGGGTCTTGTATTCAAGAGGTGTCCTTTTTGTGAGTTCTCACTATCTGATATTCCCTAGGGTTAGTTCTCTGGTAGCCTAGGATTTTGGAATCAGTGCTCCCACGCCAAAGGCTCAGGGTTTGATCTCACAAAGGATGTTTTCTCACCCTTGCAACATGATTGTCAGAGTCAGCTGTGGCTCTGCTCTACATCATCTTCATTCTGTGACCCAGGTGGATAAAGAAACACCCTGGGACCCTGGCTGAAAAGGTTCTTATGAGGTGGCTGGTGCTCTGCCTGAGCTGGACATGGAGGCCTGGGCTGAGGTGCCCCAGAACAAGGTATATGAAGTCTAGGAAGACAGAAGCCTTCCTTCTGTGGAACTCACCCTCAGAAATGTGGCAACAGCAGGGATGCTCGCTGCCCCAGAGGCAGAGGGTGTGGCGGAGCACAAGATACAGTGGTGAAAGGCCTTGCATTCCAGGTGCCAAAGCCACAGAACCCCAAAAATGCCAACCTGGTGCTACAGGTATTGGGGAGAAATCTCCTTGCCCAGACCACATGAGATGAGCCTCAGTTATGGTTTTCTCAGGTTGAAAAACTATTGCCAGGAGAAATATCAATAACCTCAGATAAGCAGATGACACCACCCTTATGGCAGAAAGTGAAGAGGAACTAAAAAGCCTCTTGATGAAAGTGAAAGAGGAGAATGAAAAAGTTGGCTTAAAGCTCAACATTCAGAAAACGAAGATCATGACATCCCATCACTTCATGGGAAATAGATGGGGAAACAGTGGAAAGAGTGTCAGACTTTATTTTTGGGGCTCCAAAATCACTGCAGATGGTGATTGTAGCTATGAAATTAAAAGACCCTTGCTCCTTGGAAGGAAAGTTATGACCAACCTAGATAGCATATTGAAAAGCAGAGACATTACTTTGCCAAAAAAGGTCCATCTAGTCAAGGCTATGGTTTTTCCAGTGGTCATGTATGGATGTGAGAGTTGGAGAAGAAAGCTGAGTGCTGATGAAAGCTGAGCGCTGAAGAATTGATGCTTTTGAACTGTGGTGTTGGAGAAGACTCTTGAGAGCCCCTTGGACTGCAAGGAGATCCAACCAGTCCATCCTAAAGGAGATCAGTCCTGGGTGTTCACTGGAAGGACTGATGCTGAAGCTGAAACTTTGGCCACCTCATGTGAAGAGTTGACTCATTGGAAAAGACCCTGATGCTGGGATGGATTGGGGGCAGGAAGAGAAGGGGATAACAGAGGATGAGATAGCTGGATGGCATCACTGACTCGATGGACATGAGTTTGAGTGAACTCTGGGAGTTGGTGATGGACAGGGAGGCCTGGCGTGCTGTGATTCATGGGGTCACAAAGAGTCGGACACGACTGAGCAACTGAACTGAACTGAATGCCCAGTGGCGGCATTGTTGGGTCATATGGTAACGTTATTAATGGCTGTATGACACAGGTTAAAGGATCCCAGTTCTGTATACCAATTCATCTGGAAACTATCCTAATATTTAGGTTTTTCTCATATATGTCAAGCACAGTATGCTATAAGCGGTCTCCTTTTCTACCCTAAGGAATTAATGATAAATTAAAGATGCTTACCTCTTCCTGTAGGTCAAATTTTCTGTCCTTAGGTTGTACTAAACATATCATATCATTGATAGTGAAATGTTGACACTGGCCTCTACAACCTTGGGATCTGTTAAGCCCCAAATTTCAAAAACCTCATTTCTAGTACAGCATCACCCATCATCGTCGCAAGCCTACTGACTGCATGCTACTTGGCAGATTTTCAAAGATACTGATGCTCTTCACCAGCACTTATCCTTATGCTGAGTGACGGAAGTTCCTTTTAGGCCCTTCCAAATTTGGGTATAATTAGGAAAAGGCAGAGGAAGTAGATGATAGATTCAATATTCCGATTTCCTTGAACATTACGTTTCCTTCCTGTGTTCTACCAGGAAGGTTACAGCATTTCAACCACACTGACTTTAGGCCACTTCTAAGGTCAACTTTAATCTTTTTCAAACTAACAGATGTTTCCACCACTACTAGGTACTGTGGACAACATAGGATATACCATTATCGAAAATTGTAGAAGGATCAATGGGATGGAAACTCCTAGTGTGGAAAATAAGTACTGGGATTTCGCAGTTCTCAATGGAGGCAGTGCCTGTAATTGCAGTTTTAATGTCATGTAGCTGCTTATACTAGGTTGCTCACCTAGAGCTATACATCGTGGAGTGTGAAGTCAAGTAGGCCTTAGGAAGCATTACTACAAACAAAGCTAGTCAAGGTGATAGAATTTCAGCTGAGTCATTTCAAATCCTCAACAATGATGCTGTTAAAGCACTGCATTAATTATGTAGCAAATTTGGAAAACTAAGCAGTGGCCACAGGACTGGAAGAGGTCAGTTTTCATTTCATTCTCTAAGAAGAGCAATGTCAAAAAATGTTCAAACTATTGTACAATTGCACTCTTTTTGCATGGTAGCAAGGTAATGCTCAAAATCCTCTAAGTTAGGCTTTAGCAGTACATGTACTGAGGACTTCCCGATGTGCAAGCTGGGTGTATAAAAGGCAGAAAAACCAGAGATCAAATTGCCAACACTCCCTGGATCATAGAGAAAGCAAGGGAATTCCAGAAAATCATCTACTTATGCTTCATTGATTACTCTAAAGCCTTTGACTGTGTGGATCACAACAAACTGTGGAAAATTCTTCTGGAGATGGGAGTACCAGACAACCTTACCTGCCTCCTGAGAAATCTGTATGCAGGTCAAGAAGCAACAGTTAGAACCAAACATGGAACAACTGATTGATTCAAAATTGGGAAAGGCATATGTCAAAGCTGTATACTGTCACTTTCATTATTTAATTTCTATGCAGAGTACATCATGTGAAATTCCAGGCTGGATGAATCATAGGTTAGAATCAAGACTGCTGGGAGAAACATTATCAACCTCAGATAAGTGAATGATACCACTCTAATGGTAGAAAGTGAAAAGGAACAAAAGAGCCTTTTGATGAACAGGAAAGAGGAGAGTGAGGTGGCTTAAAACTCAAAATTCAGAAAACTAAGATCCAGTCCCATCATTTCATGAAAAATAGATGGGGGAAAAGTGGAAGCAGTCTTTTTTTTTTTTTTCCCCCTTGGGCTCTGAAATCAGTGCAGATATTTACTGCAGTCATGAAATTAACAGGCGCTTGCTCTTTGGAAGGAAAGCAATGACAGGTCTAGATTGCCTATTAACAAAACAGAGACATCACTTTGCTGACAAAGGTCCATCTAGTCAAAGCTACGGATCTTAGAGTAGTCATATATGGATGTGAGAATTGGACCATAAAGAAAGGGAAGGCTGCAGTCATCAAGACAGTATGGTACTGGCACAAAGACAGAAATATAGATCAATGGAACAAAATAGAAAGCCCAAAAATAAACCCATGCATCTATGGACACTTTGTCTTCGACAAAGGAGACAAGAATATGCAATGTATAAAAGACAATCTCTTTAACAAGTGGTGCTTGGAAAACTGGTCAATCACTTGTAAAAGAATGAAACTAGAACACTTTCTAACACCATACACAAAAGTAAACTCAAAATAGCTTAAATATCTAAATGTCAGACAAGAAACTATAAATCTCCTAGAGGAAAACATAGGCAAAACACTCTCTGACAAATCACAGCAGGATCCTCTATGACCCACCTCCCAGAGTAACAGAAATAAAAACAAAAATAAACAAATGGGACCTCATTAAACTTAAAAGCTTTTGCACAATGAAGGAAACTATAAGTAAGGTGAAAAGACAGCCTTCATAGTTGGATGTTAAATTTTGTCAAAGACTTTCTCTGCATCTGTTGAGATAATCATATGGTTTTTATCTTTCAATTTGTTAATGTGGGGTATCACATTGATTGGTTTGCAAATATTGAAAAAACCTTGCATCCCTGGGATAAGGCCCACTGGTCATGATGTATGATGATCTTTTTAATATGTTGGTGGATTCTGTTTGCTAGAATTTTGTTGAGGATTTTTGCATCTATGTTCATCAGTGATATTGGCCTGTAGTTTTCTTTTTTTTGTGGCATTGTTTTCTGGTTTTGGTATTAGGGTGATGGTGGCCTCATGGAATGAGTTTGGAAGTTTACCTTCCTCTGCAATTTTCTGGAAGAGTTTGAGTAGTATTAGGTGTTAGCTCTTCCCTAAATTTTTGGTAGAATTCACCTGTGAAGCCCTCTGGTCCTGGGCTTTTTTGGTTGGAAGATTTCTTATTACAGTTCCAATCTCCATGTTTGTGATGGGTCTGTTAAGATTTTATTTCTTCCTGGTTCAGTTTTGGAAGGTTATACTTTTCTAAGAATTTATCCATTTCTTCCAAGTTGTCCATTTTATTGGCATATAGTTGCTGATAGTAGTCTCTTATGATCTTTTGTATTTCTGCGTTGTCTGTTTGATTTCTCCATTTTCATTTCTAATTATGTTGATTTGATTCATCTCCCTTTTTTTTTTTTTAATGAGTCTGGTTAATGGTTTGTCTATTTTATTTGTCTTCTCAAAGGACCAGCTTTTAGTTTTGTTGATTTTTGCTATAGTCTCCTTTGTTTCTCTTTCATTTATTTCTGCTCTAATTTTTATGATTTCTTTCCTTCTACTAACCCTGGGGTTAGTCTTCTTTTTCTAGTCACTTAAAGTGTAAAGTTAGATTATTTATTTGATTTTTCTCTTGTTTCTTGAGGTAGGCTTGTATTGCTATGAACCCTCCCCATCGCACTGCTTTTTACTGAATCCCATAGGTTTTGGGTTGTCGTGTTTTCATAGTCATTCATTTCTATGAATATTTTGCTTTCTTTTTTGATTTCTTCTGTGATTTGTTGGTTAATCAGAAGCGTATTGTTTAGTCTCCATATGTTTGTATTTTTAATAGCTTTTTCCCTGTAGTTGACATCTAATCTTACTCCACTGTGATCAAAAAAGATGCTTGAAATGATTTCAATTTTTTTTTAATTTACCAAGGCTAGATTTATGGCCCAGGATGTAATCTATCCTGGAGAATGTTCTGTGTGCACTTGAGAAAAAGATGAAATTCATTATTTGGGGGTGAAATTTCCTATTGATATCAATTAGGTCTAACTGTTCTATTGTACATTTAAAGTTTGTGTTTCCTTGCTTATTTTCTGTTTAGTTGATCTATCCACAGCTGTGAGTGTGGTATTAAAGTCTTCCACTATTATTGTGTTACTGTTAATTTCCCCTTTCATACTTATTACCATTTGCCTTACATATTGCAGTGCTCCTATGCTGAGTGCATATATATTTATAATTGTTATATCTTCTTCTTGGATTGATCCTTTGATCATTATTTAGTGTCCTTCTTTGTCTCTTTTGATGGCCTTATTTCAAAGTCTATTTTATATGATATGAGTATTGCTACTCCTGCTTTCTCTTGGTCTCCATTTTCATGAAATATATTTTTCCAGCCCTTAACTTTTAGTCTGCATGTGTCCCTTGTTTTGAGGTGGGTCTCTTGTAGATGGCATATATAAGGGTTTTTTTTTTGTTGTTTTTTTTTTTTGGTATGCATTCAGCCAGTCTTTGTCTTTTGGTTGGGGCATTCAACCCATTTACATTTAAGGTAATTATTGATAAGTATGATCCTGTTGGCATTTACTTTGTTGTTTTGGGTTTGAGTTATAAACCTTTTCTGTGTTTCCTGTCTAGAGAAGATCCTTTAGTATTTGTTGGAGAGCTGGTTTGGTGGTGCTGAATTCTCTCAGCTTATGCTTGTCTGTAAAGCCTTTGATTTCTCCTTCATATTTGAATGAGATCCTTGTTGGGTACAGTAATCTGGGTTGTAGGTTTTTCTCTTTCATCACTTTAAGTATGTCCTGCCATTACCTTCTGGCCTGAAGAGTTTCTATTGAAAGATCAGATGTTATCAGCTGTTATCCTTATGGGAATCCCTTTGTGTGTTATTTGTTGTTTTTCCCTTGCTGCTTTTAATATTTGCTCTTTGTGTTTGATCTTTGTTAATTTGATTAATATGTGTCTCGGGGTGTTTTGCCTTGGGTTTATCCTGTTTGGGAATCTCTGGGTTTCTTGGACTTGGGTGGCTATTTCCTTCCCAATTTTAGGGAATTTTTCAACTATTATCTCCTCAAGTATTTTCTCATGGCCTTTCTTTTTGTCTTCTTCTCTGGGACTCTGCCATACAACCCAGTAATCCCACTGCTAAGCATACACACTGAGGAAACCAGAATTGAAAGAGATGTGTACCCCAATGTTCCTCACAGTACTGTTTACAATAGCTAGGACAAGGAAGCAACCTAGATGTCTATTGGCAGATGAATGGATAAGAAAGCTGTGGTACATATACACATGGAATATTACTCAGCTATTAAAAAGAATCAGTTTTAATGAGGTGGATGAAACTAGAGCTTATTATATAGAGTGAAGTAAGTCAGAAAGAAAAACACCAATGCAGTATATAAACACATACATATGGAATTTAGAAAGATAGTAACAATGACCCTATATGTGAGATAGCTAAAGAGACACAGATGTAAAGAACAGACTTTTGGACTCTATGGGAGAAGGCGAGGGTGGGATGATTTGAGAAAATACTATTGAAACATATATTACCATAGGTGAAATAGATTGCCAGTCCAGGTTTGATGCATGAGACAGGGTGCTCAGGGTCAGTGCACTGGGACGACCTTGGGGGATGGGATGGGGAGGAAGGTGGGAGGGAGGTTCAGGATGGGGGACACATGTACACCCATGGCTGATACATGTCAGTGTATGGCAAAAACCACTACAATATTGTAAAGTACTTAGCCTCCAATTTAAATAAATAATTTTCTTTTTTTAAAAAAAGGCTGAGCGCCAAAGAATTTTATGCTTTTAAATTGTGGTGCTAGAGAAGACTCTTGAGAGTCCCTTTGACATCAAGGAGATCAAACCTGTCAATCCTAAAGGAAATCAACCCTGAATATTCATTGGAAGGACTGATGCTGAAACTGAAACTCCAATACTTTGGCCAATTGATATGAATAGCTGACTCACTGTAAAAGACCCTGATGCTAGGAAAGATTGAGGGCAGGAGAAGTGGGTGACAGAAGGTGAGATGATTGGATGACATCACTGACTCAATGGACATGAGTTGGAACAAACTCTGGGAGATAGTGAAGCACAGGGAAGCCTGGAAGCTGCAGTCCATGGGGTCGCAATTTTCAGACATGACTTGGGGACTGAATGACAACAAAGCTGCTTATACTATGATCCTGCACACATCACTTGGCCCATTTTATCTGCATAAGATGAATTAACTTCTAAATCTTTGGCAGTAAATATTTGGGTCTTATTCTCTTTGTCTAAACAACAACAGCAGCAACAAAATTTATCAATTCCTTTAGTAATAGATTCTTTGCTGTGTGAAACTATTGGCTATTTATGTTTTCCCTGATTTCACTGAATCTGGACCTCTTAGTACATTCTACATTTTTCTGCTTTTGTCAGTTTTCATGGGAGTGTCTGAGTGATTCTACTAATGACTTTTATGAATTCTCTCTCCATTTCTTTATCCTACATTTTTTTTCTTCTAATAGGTGGGTGGGAGGGGTTATGCCTTTAAAAGTTTCATTTTCTCCTCAGGTGACTTTCGTAGAAGACATTTTCACTTAATAAGGAAGGGAAAGGAAATCAAGGATGTGAATACGTTTAAACAAGACATGGTTATAATAGGGAAGGAATCTGAGGCAGATGGTTGTGTACAACTGAAATGTTTTGGCTAGGCTGGCTTGTGCATTTGTTATAGTAGGTCATTTATTCAGAAAGTGAAACAATTCTGTGAGCCCTCATATTGAAGATTCAGGGAGCAAAAATCACCTATAATTAAGAGACTCAGGACAAAAGTCTCTGAACTCTACTGCTGGAATTAATACATAACTACTTATAGTCCCATTTGATATGCTAGGCTCTTTAACAAGGGATCTCACCCCTGTTCACTTCTCTCTTCCCACTCCACAACTAACAAAACTTATTTTAAGACATGTCAGAACATAAAATTCATTAAATCACATCTGAAGCATGAAAATAAGCTTAACTTCTAAGAGTGAATACAGGTAATTTAAAAATAGCACATTTTTCCATACATGTATTTAACTCGTTGCTTGTCTATAAATATAAGTCTGAGAAAATTCAGGAATTCCCATATCCAATCAAAATCACCAAAGGTTCTGAGCAGAGGCAGTATTTAAATATAATTCTAGCTAAGAAAGCAAAATCTCACACATTGTATAATTGAGTTCATATAGACTACTAACAAAGAAAACATAGACCCTATGAAGATTAGAAGTTCAAGTGGTTCAGAAGAAGAATATACCAATATTTATTTAGCCTATCTAAATAACTGTGGAACTGGAAACAAGAATATTCTGATCCTTAAATGTCTAAGGTCTCCTCTGAGACAGAAAAATGTCCTTTTTTTTTTAATGAGTCATGGAAAGAGCCCCTTGAACTGCTCTGATTTTCTGTTCAGTAAGCAATCTACTGATCACTGAACCTTTACTCTAGGAATGCCTTGCAAACCTCCCACCATTGCTACCTAATTGGTTTCTCATTAGGATTACTGGAGATAGTAAAGAAAATGCCCTTCTCATAGCACCTGGCACTCACTGCTGAATCCCTTAATCCAGAGTTTGTAGGTTAACCTGGCAGCAAGACAATTTTACCCCATATAACGTAAAAGATGGCACAATTGAGATCTCAGCTGGACTTATTCAATACAATTCTGTCCTGTTGATAGCTTACAGTGAACGGTGTCAGATTCGTGATTGCTGAAGGAAATTTAGCTTTGGGACCAGGGACTAGGCTTGATCACTCAAGAGCTTTTGAGTAGCAGAGTTTTAGTAAAGTATGAAAAGAGTTAGAGAAAGCTTCTGACATAAACATCTGAAGCGGGACAGAGAGGGCCCCCCACTAGTTAGTCTTATCAAGACCTTATATCCTTTTACCAGACCCATCCCCACAACATACATCTTAAATTAATAAGATTAGAATGAACTATAGAAAGAAATTACCAGATTCACTCACACAATATGCATCTTAAAATAACAAGATTAGTCAGAAGGTTCTAATCTTAAGGAGAAACACGTCCTTGAGTAAGATATGTTGTTACATTGACTAAGACAAAGCAATGCAGAAAAAAAGTTTGTCCTTTTCTCCTCCCTGAGAGCCCCAGATCCCTTTCTTCTCTGCAAGGTCCCTGGAACTCCTTATCAACCTACCTAAGGATTAGCTCTCTCAGTATGAAGTGGAAAAAAAAAAAAAAAAAGGTTGGAAGATCTTTACTCCTTTTTGTCTACAATTAGGTCTGAAGGCAATGGCAACCCACTCCAGTACTCTTGCCTGGAAAATCCCATGGATGGAGGAGCATGGAAGGCTGCAGTGCATGGGGTCGCTAAGTCAGACATGACTGAGCGACTTCACTTTCACTTTTCACTTTCATGCATTGGAGAAGGAAATGGCAACCCACTCCAGTGTTCTTGCCTGGAGAATCCCAGGGACGGGGGAACCTGGTGGGCTGCTGTCTATGGGGTCGCAGAGTCAGACACGACCAGCAATAGGCCTGAAGGTAGAGGCTACACATACAACTTCCATCTTAATTCTTTGCCATGACAGAACAATGCCACTTTGGGGACCAAGATTACATGAACCAAATATTCCTATTGTTCAGGGCCTATGCAGCTGTCATCCCACTCTCCCTACTTTCTCCTTACTTAAGGATCTCTGACTCACTCATGGAAGCAGCAGTCAGTCCTTAGAAAGTGAAGTCACTCAGTCCTGTCCAACTCTTTTCCACCCCATGGACTGTAGCCTACCAGGCTTCTCCATCCATGGGATTTTCCAGGCAAGAATATTGGAGTGGGTTACCATTTCCTTCTCCAGGAGATCTTTCCAACCCAGGGGTTGAACCCAGGTCTCCCACATTGTAGGTAGACGCTTTACCGTCTGAGCCACCAGGGAAGTCAGTCCCTTAGATTGAGGGAAAGTATGTCCCTTCACTGGTTCCAGTAAATAAATCAAGATTAGTCAAAGCCAATCATGATACCAGTACTCCTCTTTTCCATGTATTTTCCCAGCCTCTTTTGATAGTATGTGTAACCATGGAACTCAGGTTGCAGGTAAAATGACATGACAAGAACTTCCTTGTTCTATTGGGGAATTTTGAGAAGAGATTATCTCTGCCAATAAACAGCCATAACTTTCAGAAAGAAAACTCATTTTTCCTAGATCTTTCTTTTTAGCTTAAAATGTTGGGATGGATAAGTGATGCCTGGAGCTGTGGTAACTATCTTGCAACACTGAGGCAATGAAGTGAAAGAATGAAAAGTCGACACTTTTGAGTATTGTAGAGCAGAACCATGGAAATCCTGCATTCTTGATGTAGTTGAACTTCTGAAATAAATCTGAATATACATGACATGAGCAAACTCTGGAAGACAGTGAAGGACAGGGAAGCTTGGTGTGCTGCAGTTCACGTGGTTGCAAAGTCTCAGATATGACTTAGCAGCTGAACAACAACAACACTTTTTTTACTATATTAAATATTCTTAGAACGAAGATATTTGTAGGTTTCTGGTTATTTGCAGCCAAATTAATCCTAATACACTCAACTTCAAGCAGAGAACAGGAGGAAATGCAGATGGCAGTCAAATATTTGGACATCGCATTTGATAAAGGTATATGGAATTCTCTGACAGGCTTTCCGTTCTCTGACTATATAAATTTGTTTCACTTTCTTTCAAATAATATAAACTACATTCGTAGACAAAGAAGAGCAGCACCCAAAGACTTGTGACTCCTAGAATAAAGAGGTTTTATGGGCTTCCCAGGTTACGCTAGTGGTAGGAACCTGCATGCCAACGAGGAGACATAAGAATGCAGGTTTGATCCCTGGGTCTGGAAGATCCCCTGGAGGAGGCAATGGCAACCCACTTCAGTATTCTTGCCTGGAAAATGTCACCAACAGAGGTACCTGGCAGGTTACAGTCCATAGGATTTCAAAGAGCTGGACACGCCTGAAATAACTTAATACACATGCATGCACACACACACACACACACACACACACACACACACTTTGAACTTATTGTAAATGGTAGTCTCTGTGGACACAGTTTCATTAACACAAGGCTCTAACTCTGGCTATAATAAACAGACATTTTAATCTTTGGTTTCAAAATCTAAGCCTCTGTTCTGCCATATAAACTCAGTATAGGAGAGAATGGCCATTTTAGTCTAGACATTGTAACAAATCCATCTGGTTAATTTTTTGTATCGCCATCTTGTTTGTTTTGAACTCCACTGGTCCTCCTTTTCAAATCCAACACCTGCATCTAAAAAATAATTCATAAGGAAAATGGTATTGGTTAGAAATGTAGACTAGACTTATTTTCAAAGTGAGTGTTTGTATTTTTAGCTAGCCAAATAATGTATCAGTGTTTTCACACAGTTAAAAATTCAAGTAACACAAATAAAGTCAAAGTGTCTGTTGGTATTCTTACCAAAGGTGACCTCCACTGTATGTGATTCTTTCAGATCTTTCTTACTTATGTGTTTACAAAAGCTTTATCTAAATAAATAGTAATGTTATATATTCACATATATGTGAAGAAGTGATGTCGCTCAGTTGTGTCCGACTCTTTGCGACCCCATGGACTGTAACCTACCAAGCTCCTCTGTCCATGAGATTTTCCAGGCAAAAGTACTGGAGTGGATTGCCATTTCCTTCTCCAGGGGATCTTCCCGACCGAGGGATTGAACCCGGGTCTCTGACATTGTAGACATACGCTTTACCGTCTGAGCCACCAGGGAAGTCTGTATGTATACATATAATACTTTTGTGTGTTTTCTATTTACATAAGATATTTGTATTATGTGCATCATTTTTTTTCCACCCTATATGTCTCTTCTTTAACCCAGATCTCCTGCACTGCAGGCAGATTCTTTACCATCTGAGCCACTGCACATTAAAAAAAAAAAAAAAAAAAAGAATCTCAGCCAGGTTTAAAACCTGAAGGTAATATTTATAACAAGACAGTGAGACTGCACCTGTATCAGTTGGCATCACTCACAAATACCCAGCACAAAGGTGACCTGGCTTAAGACTCAGAGCAATGCCCTCACCTGAAATTCTAGGAAATCCACATTGGAATCTCTAATACAATTACATGAGACTCTGATTATGTGCAAATCTAATAAACCCATTTTATGGATACCTGAGGCCTAATGTATTATGCCCTTGCTCCAAAAACATGATTAGCAGCATAATACTTTATGCTCATATTTTTGTGAACATAAGCTAGTTTTGACAGAGGAGAGGTCACACATTCCACTGAGAAAAATGAATCCTGTAATAAAATCATTTTGTTAAAAGAAATTTCTAGAGTCAATAAATAAAATACTAATTGAATTTTTTAATGAAAGCAAAGAGTTGGCTTCAAGCCATATCACATGACTGTAAGTTTTGTACAATGCAATTTATTTAATTATTGGCACTGGGTTTCACAGAATATGGTCAACAGAAAGTGGATATGTTGCTGGAACACGGAAACTAGAATAGGTTAAAAATGTGGTTACAGGTTTTTGGTAAATGACTTCATATCCTGTAAAAGGCATTAATTTTCTTCAAGAGAGTGCTTATGGTTTGCCTTTTATGTACCACTATGTCTAATTGTTTTATGCTCTAGCAGTGGAAATTATCTTCTTCCTTCCAATTTATATGGCAAACACAAATGAATACTCAAGTAAAAAAAAAATTGTTGGTTTAATTTGACCATTCTCTGCTTCACCATAAAAGTATCTACTTTATTTTGAACTAAGTGGGTAGAAATAATAACTGGTCTTCAAATCATTGAAATTCATTAAGCTTACAAAAAAATTACTTTTGGAAAATAGTTATCATCCTCATTCCAGGAAGACTTAAAAGGATCAATGTACCTGGGAGAAGCTGAAGCAATAGTAATATTTTAAATCTAGCAGCTGGATGGGACCTTGTTTTAGTTAATTATTTCTCATAAGAAAGAGGCAGAAAACCTGGATTACTAGAAAAACTCAGCCAGTCGTGTCTAATAAAATTAGGTCTGAACAATTCTTGTTCATATATTAAAACAATTGTGTATACATTTATTCATTTTTGCAAATTAAGCAAGTTCAGATTCATTATTGTGAGAAGCTGAAGGAATTGGGTGTCAGACGTTTGAAGAGTTTTAAATTTTTACTGCAAGTTTCTTTTTTTACCTCATGAATGAGTAAAACTTTGGTAAAACATAAAATGAATACCTTCATTTTTAAAATGAGTTCCAGAAAAACATCTACTTCTGCTTTACTGACTATGTCAAAGCCTTTGACTGTGTGGGTCACAATAAACTGTGGAAAATTCTTAATGAGAAGGGAATACCAGACCACTTTACCTGCCTCTTGAGAAACCTGTATGCAGGTCAGGAAGCAACAGTTAGAACTGGACATGGAACAACAGACTGGTGCCAAATAGGGAAAGGAGTACATCAAGGCTGTATATTGTCACCCTGTTTATTTAAATTATATACAGAGTACATCATGAGAAATGCCAGGCTGGATGAAGCACAAGCTGGAATCAAGATTGCCAGGGGAAATATCAATAACCTCAGATATGCTGATGACAGCACCCTTATGGCAGAAAGCAAAGAGGAACCAAAGAGCCTCTTGATGAAAGTGAAAGAGGAGAATGGAAAAGTTGGCTTAAAACTCAACATTCAGAAAACTAAGATCATGGCATCCAGTCCTATTGCTTCATGGCAAATAGAGGGGAAACAATGGAAACAGTAACAGACTTTATTTTGGGGGGGCTCAAAATCACTGCAGATGGTGACTGCAGCTATGAAATTAAAACACGCTTTCTCCTTGGAAGAAAAGCTATATCAATCTAGACAGCATATTAAAAAGCAGAGACATTACTTTGCCAACAAATGTCCATCTAGTCAAGGCAGATCAAACCAGTCAATCCTAAAAGAAATCAATCCTGAGTGTTCATTGGAAGGACTGATGCTGAAGCTGAAACTCTAATACTTGGGCATCACATCATCTGATGTGAAGAACTCACTTATTGGAAAAGACCCTGATGCTAGGCAAGATTGAAGGCAGGAGAAGAAGGGGATGACAGAGGATGTGATAGTTGGATTGCATCACTGATTCAATGGACATGAGTTTGAGCAAGCTCCAGGAGTTGGTGATGGACAGGGTAGCCTGGCATGCTGCAGTCCTTGAGGTTGCAAAGAGTCAGACACAAATGAACAACTGAACTGAACTGACAAATTCAGCCGCAGTGAACCTTCACATACGAGTCTTTGTATGGACATATCCTTTCATTTCTCTTGGACAGAAAACTAAGAATGAAATCTGGGTCATATGATTGTTGTTGCTGTTGTTGTTTAGTCTTTCATTCATATCCAACTCTGCAACCGATGGACTGCAGCACGCCAGGCTTCCCTGTCCTTCACCATCTCCCAGAGCATGCTGCATGCCCACTGAGTTGGCAATGACATCCAACCATGTCATCCTCTATCATCCCCTTCTCCTGCCTTTATTCTTTCTCAGCATCAAGGTTTTAGTATGTTTAACTTTCTAAGAAACTGCCAAACTATGTTTCAAAGGGGTTGTACTATTTTATATTTTATATTCCCACAAGCAGAATATGAGACCTCTGATATATGTTTAAGATTAGGTATTTTTATATTAAAAAATTATTGATCACTTGCAGTTAACTTAAATGTTGTTTCCAAAAATATCACTTAAAAGTCGTTTTACTTGTTTACTTTTGTTGTTGTTGTTTATTCTCTAAGTTGTATCCGACTCTTTGTGAGCCCATGGACAGCAGCAGCCCAGACTCCTCTGTCCTTCACTGTTTCCCGGAGTTTGCTCAGATTCATGTACACTGAGTCAATGAAGCTATCTAACCATCTCATCCTCTGCCACCTCCTTCTCATTTTGTCTTAAGGAAGGATAAACGCACAGTGCTTGCCAAGCATAGTTTGATGTTTAAAACTCCTGAGTTTTTGTGACTTCCTTCCGGACTCCCTGCTTTTGGGAATATCTGAGAAATTAGATAATCTCCTTATGACTGTTTTGATGTGACCTTTCCCTTATGCCATGTATACCTATGAGAATAGGATATCAGTAGAAATCCAGACTCTGGAGTTCAACAAACCTCACTCCAAGTAGGGAAATTATATACAAGTTAGGTACAGCAAATGCAAGAGAAATTAGTGTCATCTTATTTAGAATTTTATGATTCAAGAGTCTGAAGGAAATGTACACTAAGTTTATTCCAATCACTCATGGAATGCATAAAGGTAGACTATAACATCCCATTGAGTGGTCTGGCTTATCATTATTACTATTTATTTATTTTTTGCTAGATTTTTAAAATTTAGTTATAATTGAGAAATATTTTTAAATTCTGTATCAAGATGATTGGATGTATGTATGCATTGTGAAACAATCCCCCTCCCCCCAAGTGACTAAACACATCTAGCCCCTCACATATGTATCAGTTTTTGGTGACAACATTCAAGCTCTACTTCTCTTTTATTTATAGAAAACAGCGTTATTGATTGTAGTCATGTCACCACGTTATATGGTAGATCCTCATGACTTCTTCATATTATAACTGAAAGTTTTTACTCTTTTACAAACTTCTACCTATTTTCCCCACCATGAAGCCCTTGGCAACAACTTACTACTGTGTTTTTATTGGTTCAACTTTTTTTTTTTTTAAGGTTCACCTATGTGTGATACCATATTCATTACACTTCATTTGATGTTTTAAACCATGGAGGTAATTCTTGTTTATTTAGGCAAGGCAAATAATTCAAAGTATAAACTTAATAATCTGCATAAGTCCATACTTCCTTATGAAATTAATACTTTGGAGTAATATTATTAATAGTCACATACTATTTCACATTCATTTTTATGCATATACAAACACTACAGGAATACTCAAAATTACTTTCAAGCTTAAGTCATTCTGACCTTAAATGACTATCAGAAACTTTAAAATTTTGTTATTTTAGAAACTGAGGTCAGTTTAATTAATGCAAAAATTATTTTTAATAAACTTTATTTTTAAAGAATTGTGCCCTCTGATTTTATTTATGCATAACCATACTCAACATAAGAGAACTGTGACTTACCTTATACAAAAATACTAATTAACACAATTCTTTAAAGCAAAGTTATGAAAAAGATATTAAGTAAAAGATATAATTCAAGTATTTACCATAGAACTGTACAGTTTTACACCTCTATACAATTTAGGATCAAGAGAAGGATGCTTCCCTCACTGTTCTAATTCAACATTTTTTATATCAGAACAAGAGATATAAAACAACACTAGAATGGAAAGAAAAATTGTCAACTTTGTTCTCTATATTATGATTACATAAAAATTCAAGTGAGTCTACAGTTACATATTTGGAATCAATAAAAGCTTAGCAATTATTTAAAAATGAAAAAATCAGTTTTCTGTATTTAGCAACAATTGATTAGAACTTCTAATTAAAATAGATTGAAGTAAATAGTATTGTTGGCTTCCCAGGTGGTAAAGAGTTTGCCTACCAATGCAGGAGACACAAGAGACACAGGTTCAGTCCCTGGGTTGGGAGATCCCCTGGAGTAGGAAATGGAAACCCACTTTAGTATTCTTGCCTGGGAAATCCCATGGACATAAGAGTCTGGTGGGCTACAGTCTATGGGGTCACAAAGAGCTGGACATGACTGAGCAACTGAGTGCACACACACACACACACACACACACACACACACACACACACACACACAAACAGTACTATTAAGAACAACAACAAAAGGTATTTAGAGATACATTAAACCAAATATATGCATACCTCATATGAAGAAGGAAAAGATATGAAATAATTTTCATATTATTTTACTAAAAGATACAAAATAATTCCTAAACAAATAATTTCTATGTTCTTGGGGAGAAAAAAATTAAATCTTGCTAATGTTAATTATCCAGTAATTAATTTATAAAATCAGTTGAACAAAGAAACCTGTATAATACTATGCATTGTAGCATTGCTTGCAATAGTGAAAGACTGAAAATAAAAACTTGGTTCATTTATACAAGATTAGATATATAAACTGCAACTTATTTATATAATGTGATGCCACAAAATAAATGAATGAATTTTACTTCAGTGTTCAATAACGTAAGTGTCAAAAAAAAAAAAAGAAAAATGAAAAATCAAGTTTTTCATGCAGAAGTATATATGTATGGTACAATGTTCATAATTACATGGAAAATGAAGACATTATTTATGTTTCTTTACAGATAATAGATAACTTCACAGGATAACTTCAAAGTGTTAAAAAGGGCACATGAAACACTAAATGTAAGGCAGAGGTTTCTTGGGATGTAGAAAAAAGGAGCATGGTATCCGGAAATGTTAAAATTTCACAGAGCCATGGGTGTTTAATGGGTGTAGTTAATCTGTATGTTTGAATTTTTTCTTTAAAAAAAAATTCAATACAGCAAAATTGTCCTCCATCCTTAAAACAGAATGCCTCTTGTTCAAGTTGCAGCAGTAAATATTTGGTTTGTATTTAAGAACTCTATTGTGCACTGTATTCTTAATCATATTCAGCATCACTCGATTTCTATGAGAGACTGTAAAACCAAGACTCCACTGTGAGGTTGATACATTTACATATCTTAACCTATACTCACCCCAATGAGTCTCTCTCAATCTCCTCTGAGACACAGTTGGCAAAGAGTTTGAATTATAAACACTGGGCTCATTTATGTGTTTATGTATAAACACTGGAAGCATTTATGTATGCTTCAGTTTAGTGGTATTCCCAAATATAATCCTTCATATACTCAAGCTCAGAAACCTAAGCAAGGGTATTTGGATGCCTTCTGCTGTAATTTCCTTCCCTTCCTAAATATCTATCTTGGATACAGCATTATTAAAACCAATAGCATTGTGCAATGGTCCTTCACCATTTATGTATGTGACACGAATGAATACTGGTGGCAAAGGCAAAAGAATTCAATGGAATTCATATTTAACATTTTTTTTTTTTACTTTATGTCCCTTTACCATCATTTAAATATAGTTCTTGACAAATACTGTATAATAACATTTACATGTGCAATCTAAAAATACAAAAACAAACAAAAAAAAACACTGAATATAAGAAAAAAGAAATAGACTCACAGATATAGAGACCACACCAGTGTAACCAGTGGTTGGGAGGGGGCAATACATGGGTAGGGGAGTGGGAGGTATAAATGATTGGGTATAAGTTAGGTTCAAGGATGTATTGTACAACACAGGGAATATAGCAAATGTTTCAGAATAACTGTAAGTCAAGAGTAACCATTAAAAACTGTATAAAAAATAAAAAATTTTAGTTAGAAAATATTTTTTAATAAATAGATCTCTTGAGTACCCTACTCACACTACCTTATATATTCAAAAACTTACGTATCTTCATGAAACCTACAGATTTTCTGAACTGCTAACCTGACATTGCATCATTACATTCGCCCATTCTGCTTTAACAGGCTTTGCTAATTGCGTGTGTGCGCACAAAAGTGTGTATGTGTATGTGACTTCTCTGGTGGCTCGGATGGTAAAGAGTCTGCCTGCAGTGAGGGAGACCCGGGTTCAGTCCCTGAGTTGGGAAGATCCCCTGGAGGAGAGAATGGCTACCCACTCCAAAATTCTTGCTTGGAGAATCCCATGGACAGAGAAGTCTGGTGGGCTACAGTCCGTGGTATTGCAAAGGGTCGGACACAACTGAGCGACTAACACGTTGACTATCATATACATATGTGTGTGTGTGTGTGTGTGTGTGTGTGTGTGTGTGTATCAGTTCAGCTCAGTTCAGTTGCTCAGTCATGTCCGAATCTTTGTAACTCTATGAATTGCAGCAGGCCAGGCCTCCCTGTCCATCAGCAACGCCCGGAGTTCACTCAGACTCACATCCATCGAGTCAGAAATGCCATCCAGCCATCTCATCCTCTGTCATCCCCTTCTCCTCCTGCCCCCAATCCCTCCCAGCATCAGAGTCTTTTCTAATGAGTCAACTCTTCTTATGAGGTGGCCAAAGTACTGGAGTTTCAGCTTTACCATCATTCCCTCCAAAGAACACCCAGGGCTGATCTCCTTTAGAATGGACTGGTTGGATCTCCTTGTAGTCCAAGGGACTCTCAGGAGTCTTCTCCAACACCACAGTTCAAAAGCATCAATTCTTTGGTGCTCAGCTTTCTTCACAGTCCAACTCTCAATCCATACATGACCACTGGGAAAACCATAGCCTTGACTAGACAGAACTTTGTTGGCAAAGTAATGTCTCTGCTTTTCAATATGCTATCTAGGTTGGTCATAACTTTTCGTAAGGAGTAAGCAATTTTAATTTCATGGCTGTAGTCACCATCTGCAGTGATTTTGGAGCCCCCCAAAATAAAGTCTGACACTGTTTCCACTGTTTCCCCATCTATTTCCCATGAAGTGATGGGACCAGATACCATGAGTTTCGTTTTTTGAATGTTGAGCTTTAGGCCGACTTTTTCACTCACCACTTTCACTTTCATCAAGAGGCTTTTTAGTTCCTCTTCACTTTCTGCCATAAGGGTGGTATCATCTACATATCTGAGGTTATTGATATTTCTCCCGGCAATCTTGATTCCAGCTTGTGCTTCTTCCAGCCCAGTGTTTCTCATGATGTACTCTGCATAGAAGTTAAATAAGCAGGATGACAATATACAGCTTTGACGTACTCCTTTTCCTATTTGGAACCAGTCTGTTGTTCCATGTCCAGTTCTAACTGTTGCTTCTGACCTGCATATAGGTTTCTCAAGAGGCAGGCCAGGTGGTCTGGAATTCCCATCTTTCAGAATTTTCCAGTTTATTGTGATCCATGCAGTCAAAGGCTTCGGCATAGTCAATAAAGCAGAAATAGATGTTTTTCTGGAACTCTCTTGCTTTTTCCATGATCCAGCGCGTGTTGGCAATTTGATCTCTGGTTCCTCTGCCTTTTCCAAAACGAGCTTGAACATCAGGAAGCTGACGGTTCACATATTGTTGAAGCCTGGGTTGGAGAATTTTGAGCATTACTTTACTAGCATGTGAGATGAGTGCAATTGTGTGGAGTTTGAGCATTCTTTGGCATTGCCTTTCTTTGGGACTGGAATGAAAACTGACCTTTTCCAGTCCTGTGGCCACTGCTGAGTTATCCAAATTTGCTGGCATATTGAGTGCAGCACTTCCACAGCATCATCTTTCAGGATTTGAAACAGCTCAACTGGAATTCCATCACCTCCACTAGCTTTGTTTGTAGTGATGCTTTCTAAGGCCCACTTGACTTCACATTCCAGGATGTCTGTCTCTAGGTGAGTGATGACACCATAGTGATTATCTTGGTTGTGAAGATCATTTTTGTATAGTTCTGTGTATTCTTGCCACCTCTTCTTAATATCTTCTTCTTTGTTAGGTCCATACCATTTCTGTTGTTTATCGAGCCCATCTTTGCATGAAATGTTCCCTTGGTGTCTCTAATTTTCTTGAAGAAATCTCTAGTCTTTCCCATTGTTTTCTTTTCCTCTATTTCTTTGCATTGATCACTGAAGAAGGCTTTCTTATCTCTTCTTGCTATTCTTTGGAACTCTGCATTCAGATGCTAATATTTTTCCTTTTCTCCTTTGCTTTTTGCTTCTCTTCTTTTCACAGCTGTTTGTAAGGCCGCCTCAGACAGCCATTTTGCTTTTTTGTATTTTTTTTCCACTGAAATGGTCTCAATCCCTGTCTCTTGTACAATGTCACGAACCTTTGTCCATAGTTCATCAGGCACTCTATCTATCAGATCTAGGCCCTTAAATCTATTTCTCACTTCCACTGTATAATCATAAGGGATTTGATTTAGGTCATACCTGAATGGTCTAGTGGTTTTCCCTACTTTCTTCAATTTAAGTCTGAATTTGGCAATAAGGAGTTCATGATCTGGGCCACAGTCAGCTCCTGGTCTTCTTTTTGCTGACTGTATAGCATTTCTACATCTTTGGCTGCAAAGAATATAATCAATCTGATTTTGGTGTTGACCATCTGGTGATGTCCATGTGTAGAGTCTTCTCTTGTGTTGTTGGAAGAGGGTGTTTGCTACAACCAGTGCATTTTCTTGGCAAACTCTATTAGTCTTTGCCCTGCTTCATTCCGTATTCCAAGGCCAAATTTTTCTGTTACTCCAGGTGTTTCTTAACTTCCTACTTTATATATATGGTTTACGTGTGGGTATGTGTGTTACATTGAAGCAATAAAATGCCGAAGAATTGATGCTTTTGAACTGTGGTGTTGGAGAAGACTCTTGAGAGTCCCTTGGACTGCAAGGAGATCCAGCCAGTCCATTCTGAAGGAGATAAACCTTGGGATTTCTTTGGAAGGGGTGATGCTAAAGCTGAAACTCCAGTACTTTGGTTACCTCATGCGATGAGTTGACTCATTGGAAAAGACTTTGATGCTGGGAGGGCTTGGGGGCAGGAGAAGAAGGAGCCGACAGAGGATGAGATGGCTGGATAGCATCACTGACTCTATGGACGCGAGTCTGAGTAAACTCCAGGAGTTGGTGATGGACAGGGTGGCCTGGCGTGCTGTGATTCATGGGGTCTCAACGAGTCGGACATGACTGAGTGACTGAACTGAACTGAACTGAAGATGTTTATTATAACAACATATAATGGTAGAGATAAAAGTTATGAGAAATGTTAATCTAATCCAAAGATACCTATTTAATTGGACAGATGGCCATAACTCTATGTCAAAATCTATTTTAACTGAGCACTGAGGGCATATTTATTAATTCAAAGGGAATTTAAATCACAGTATTTTGCACAGGACACATTCTTCTTTAATTTATCAAGACTTTAATATTTTAAGTCATTTCTCCACTCTATACCTAGTCCCAATGCAGTTCCAACTCCCACCAAAGCAAAACAAGGTGTCAAAGATACTTGAATTTTCTAGTCTTTAACTTCTAAGAGTTTCTGTCCATCCAACTTCAACCAGAGTCTTTCCCTTCTAAAACATTTCTTAATTTCTGCATTAAACTTCCTAACTTAAACTTGCTTCTAGTTAAACTTGCTTCTAGTGTTGAAGATTGTACATTCTGGAGTCAGACTACCTGATTTGGTTGGAGTTTCTGCATTTTTCTCTGGTGGCTCAGTTGGTAAATAAATCACCTACAGTGCAGGCCTGGGTTTGATCCCTAGATTGGGAAGATCTCTTGGAGAAGGGAATGGCTACGCACCCCAGTATTCTGGCCTGGAGAAGCCCATGAACTGTATAGTCCATGGGGTCACAAAGAGTGGGATATGATTGAGCGACTTTCTATTTCACTTTCACTTTCTGCATTTTTCTGCCTATTTTTCTGCCTATACCTTGTTAAATCTCAATTTCCTTAACCAGAATATGTGATAATAGTGTTACCCACTTCAATAGATTGGCATGGGAATTAATCAATACCCTTATAATTTTTAGAACTATGTTCAGCATTTAGTCAACTGCTGAACATATTTTATGTATGATTGTTCTCATGGTCATAGTCTCCGCAATTATCACTGAAAAAAGCAAGTTACTTTTTTTTTAATTTTATAATCTGCAATCAAAGCTATATTCCTTGGTTGTCAATATAACAATACAGCTCTTATACCAAGTATATAGCAAAATCATCTCTCTCTATGCTTAACAGTCCTCCTCTTTTGTCCATATGCCCAGGTTACCCCTCAACATTCTGTTGTTGGTCAAGCTCTCAGAATGCTATCTACTAAAGTCTACAAAAGTACTCTTCTTGTCCTGTTTTGCTCATCAGAATTTAAAGTCCATAAGATCAGGAACTATGTCTTTACATTCACCAGAACTTGAAAAATTCACCAGTATGACAGGAAGGCCTTGTATGCAAATTCAAACAAGTTAAGAGAGTTTATGTGTACTATTCACTGCAGAATCTCTAGTGTTGAGAACAAATCTGAAATAAACAAATAAAATTTGGAAACCATCAAACAATATGGTTAAGAGAGTCAGGTTATCTGGTTCTGCTAAGCTCAGTTTTCTCACATGCAAAATAGAAATTATAATATTGTCTATCTCACAGGGTATTGTGGTAAATGAGCTAACACATGTAAAGCACTTTGAAGTAGCTTTGACATGAGAGCTCACTAATAATAACCAACACCACCATTATGATTTTGTTAAATACTGAAGCTTCATCTTCAATATAAATGGAATGGCTCCAAAGATAGGATTAGAAAAATCTTAGCCCTGTCTCTAATGAAATATGAAGCTCATTTTTTTAGAGCAAGGGAAAAAATACAAAAGTTCCGTTGTAATACAAAATATGTTAAACCTTCAAAAGACATTTGAAGACTTCAGCTTTCTCCTATAATGTAGCAACAAGAACTGAGTTTACCTTCCCACCTTAAACAACTAAAGTGAAAGTGAAGTTGCTCAGTCGTGTCCGACTCTTTGCGACCTGTGGACTGTAGCCCACCAAGCTCCTCCGTCCATGGGATTCTCCAGGCAAGAATACTGGAGTGGGTTGCCATTTCCTTCTCCAACTAAACAACTAAAGGACCAGACGAAATATATGAAATTATGCTTTTCAGACATTGAACATCAAGAGAGTAACTCCTGAAAGAAAGAAGCTGAGTTGAACCATGAAATTGTCTGAGTCCACTCCTGAAGCATCCCCAGGCCTCAGAACACGAAAGAAGAAACACTAACAGACTATGGTCTCTTGAGGTCAGAATATAGAATTCAGAGACAGAGGAGGCCAAGGCAGCTAGATCACCTATAGATAAAATTATGAGATGTCTATGAGAAAATATGAGAACATTTTAATTATAATCAGGTAAGCAAAGAATTCATAAAAAGGTCCAAAATTCAAGTTTAATTAAAAATGATAAACTGACCAGCATCATTAACATGTCTAATTTTTCAAATGACACTGTTAAAAAAGTAGAAAGGCAAGCTATAGACTAAAGAGAAATATATACAAAACAGATATTCACAAAAGAGTTTATATTCAGATTTTACCCAAGAGTTCAAATCTGTTGCCATTTTTAGTGGATGTCTTCTTGTGGATTTTAAATATATGTATATATAGGTATTCAATTATCTGAGTTATGTATTTAATATATAACATAGTTACTGTAATAATTATTATACAGGTATATATTTAATATACATAAAATAAATACTAAATTATACATATTTGAAATCCATAAAAGACGACAACCAAGAAATAGGGCAAAAGATAATGATAATTCTCCAAAGAAGATGTTTGAATGGCTAATACACACATAAAAAGATGTTCAATATTCTTATTCATTATAGAAATGCAAATTACACTCAAAATGGGATACCACTACATTCTATCCCTAGAATGGGTGAAAAAACAAAGAGACAAATAAAGACCTCCAAGGGATCAAGAGTGTTAGGTTACAGGGAAACTCATTCTGCCAGAGGGAATGTCAGATGGTACAAAAACTTTGAAAAGCATTTAGATATTTTCTTAAAAAGTTAAACAAACATACCATATGACCTCACTCCATTCCTAGATATTTATTCCTAAGGAAAACAATAGCATGTATCGACCAAAAGTCTTGTATGTGAATATCTATAGCTACTTTGTGGAAATAGTGACAGACTTTATTTTCTTGGGCTCCAAAATCACTGCAGCCATGAAATTAAAAGACACTTGCTCCTTGGAAGAAAAGCTTTGACCACCCTAGACAGCATATTAAAAAGCAGAGACATTACTTTGCCAACAAAGGTCCATCTAGTTGAAGCTATGGTTTTTCCAGTAGTCAAGTATGGATGTGAGAATCGGACTATAAAGAAAGCTGAGTGCCGAAGAATTGATGCTTTGAACTGTGATGTTGGAGAAGACTCTTGAGGGTCCCTTGGACAGCAAGGAAATCAAACCAATCAGTCCTAAAGGAAATCAGTCCTGAATATTCATTGAAAGGACTGATGCTGAAGCTGAAGCTCCAGTACTTTGGCCACCTGATGCCAAGAACTGACTCATTGGAAAAGACCCTGATATTGGGAAAGACTGAAGACAGGAGGAGAAGGGGACGACAGAGACAAGATGGTTGGATGGCATCACCGACTCAATGGACATGAGTCTGAGCAAGCTCTGGGAGGTGGTGAAGGACAGGGAAGCCTGTCATGCTGCAGCCCATGGGGTCACTAAGAGTCGGATATGGGGTCGCTAAGAGTCGGAAAATCCATGGGATTTTCCAGGCAAGAGTACTGGAGTGGGGTGTCATCGCCTTCTCCAAGAAAAAGGAATGCACTAATGATACATTCAACAACTTGATTAAATCTTAAAATCATTATGCTGAAAGAAGCCAGACTAAAAAGCATATATATGATTCTATCTATGTAAATTTGTAGAAAATTAAAATGAATCTGCAGTAACAGAAAGCAGAGTGGTGGATGTGAAAGGACAATGTGAGAGGAAGGGGAGGATTGCAAATAGGCACAAGGAAATTGGGGACAGGAAAATGTTTGCTGTCTCTTTTGTGTTAATGGTTTAAGAATGTACATGTATGGCAAAACTCATCAAATGGTAAACTTTATATGAATTTACTGTGCATCAGTCATCACTCACCTGAAAAATAAATTTCAATTTGATTTTCTATGAAAATATTTATTGTTTACACTAGTAAAATACAGATAATGCAGATAAGGCAAAGAGCCTCCATGACAACCACTCTCAAATTTTACTTGCTTCCACCAAGTTAGCTACTATTATCAGTTAGGTATATATGGCTCCCAGATCTTTTTCAAAGTATTTTCCTGTCTATGTGTATTAGAAGATTATTTATAGGCACACATCAATTTGTGTAGCCTAGGATTTCATAATTACATGTATGTGTGTATGTGTGTTTAGAAGCAAATGATAGTTGTTGTGGTGCAGAAACCAACACAACATTGTAAAGCAATTATCTTCCCATTAAAAACGTTTTTTAAAAAAGAAAGAAATGATATTATAAAATAATTTGGGATTTCACCACAAAAGTACACATATATTCTCACATTTTTAATTGCTGCCAGGAGAAATATCAATAACCTCAGATATGCAGATGACACCACCCTTATGGCAGAAAGTGAAGAGGAACTAAAAAGCCTCTTGATGAAAGTGAAAGTGGAGAGTGAAAAAGTTGGCCTAAAGCTCAACATCCAGAAAACAAAGATCATGGCATCTGGTCCCATCACTTCATGGGAAATAGATGGGGAAACAGTGGAAACAGTGTCAGACTTTATTTTGGGGGGCTCCAAAATCACTGCAGATGGTGACTGCAGCCATGAAATTAAAAGACGCTTACTCTTGGAAGAAAAGTTATGACCAACCTAGATATTCAAAAGCAGAGACATCACTTTGCCGACTAAGGTCCGTCTAGTCAAGGCTATGGTTTTTCCAGTGGTCATGTATGGATGGGAGAGTTGGACTGTGAAGAAAGCTGAGCACCGAAGAATTGATGCTTTTGAACTGTGTTGTTGGAGAAGACTCTTGAGAGTCCCTTGGACTTCAAGGAGATCCAACCAGTCCAATCTGAAGGAGATCAACCCTGGGATTTCTTTGGAAGGAATGATGGAAAAGCTGAAACTCCAGTACTTTGGCCAAGTCATGCGAAGAGTTGACTCATTGGAAAAGACTCTGATGCTGGGAGGGATTGGGGGCAGGAGGAGAAGGGGATGACAGAGGATGAGATGGCTGGATGGCATCACTGACTCGATGTACATGAATCTGAGTGAACTTTGGGAGTTGCTGATGCACAGGGAGGCCTGGCATGCTGGGATTCATGGGGTCGCAAAGATTCGGACATGACTGAGTGACTGAACTGAATTTAACTGAACTGAAGACAGTCCATGTATGGCTTTATCATATTTTGACTGCTCCCATTGACATGAGTATTTTCAATTTTACAGTTTTAAAAATTGATGTAACATACACCATTATAAATCTAAGTATATGTATAAAAGTTTTTCCAGACCATATCAAGATGTAGAGGAACTATGTTCAAGAATGCATTCCTCACTTAAATGGGACAGATACAACCAGATCACCCTTTGATTTATTATTAACTCCCTAAATTGCTAAATAAATAATAATAAATAAATTAATAAATAAATAATGCAACCCTGACTATTCATTGAAAGGACTGATGCTGAAGCTAAAATTCCAATACCTTGACCATCTGATGAGAAGTGCCAACTTATTGGAAAAGACCCTGATGCTGGGAAAGACTGAGGGCAGGAGAAGAAGGCAACAGGGGATAAGATGGTTGAATGGCATCACAGACTCAATGGACATGAGTTTAAGCAAACTCCAAGGGGCAGTGAAGGACCGGAAAGCCTGGCCTGGTACAGTTCATGGAGTCACAAAGAGTAGGACATGGCTTAGCAACTGAACAAAAATAAAAGATAATATTCACCTGTCATGTCTTTGTCTCATTTAAAAATACATTCTAGGGGCTTTAATTTTATATAGAGCTATGCATCTCAGGAGACAAATCAATAAAGCTAACACTTCTGTGTGATACTAAGTTTGATCTTTAAACAAGTGTCTATTGCTAATGCTAACCAACTTGGAAGTGACTAGGAAAAATAGAAAGTCTAAATAACAGTAATTTGGCTAATGAATTGCTGTTTCAAATGACTATCGCCCAAATCCACAGTTGACTTTAAGCAGTCAAACTTCATTAATGCTTGATGACTAACACAGAAGATGGACTGTCAACTTAAAAATTATTCGTGTCCTCCAAACAACTGGCTGCTGCTGCTAAGTCACTTCAGTCGTGTCCGACCCTGTGCGACCCCATAAACGTCAACCCACGAGGCTCCCCTATCCCTGAGATTCTCCAAGCACGAACACTGGAGTGGGTTGCCATTTCCTTCTCCAGTGCATGAAAGTGAAAAGTGAAAGTGAAGTCGCTCATTTGTATCTGACTCTTAGTGACCCCATGGACTGCAGCCTACCAGGCTCCTCCATCCATGGAATTTTCCAAGCAAGAGTACTGGAGTGGGGTGCCATTGCCTTCTCCGAACAACTGGCTACAGTGAGGCAGAAATCATATGTGAAAACATTATCTAATTATACGTTGAAAGGGAAATATTAAGGGTTATAAGCAGAATTTGCTTAAATCCAATGAATCAAAACCTGTCTTTTTCTATTGGACAAAACAATCAAACATTCTGATACTTGCTATTCTGTACACCAGGAGAAATTAATAATCTTTAAAGGTGTTTTCACTTTTTTTAATTGATTGAAATAATCTTCATTCAACCTATCTTAAGGGACTATTGGTAGTGAACTTACAACCAAGAAGAAATAGAATTCAATAATTTCTGAAGATTTTTTTTCTCCTTTAAATGCAGAAATGCAGTGTTGAAACTGTATTTTACATTTTTTATAAAGCCTTCTCTGGGAAAAGAACACACATTCATAAGAGGATACATACTTTATGGAACATCTATTCCAGGAGTCATGTATGGATGTGAGAGTTGGACTGTGAAGAAGGCAGAGCACCGAAGAACTGACGCTTTTGAACTGTGGTGTTGGAGAAGACTCTTGAGAGTCCCTTGGACTGCAAGGAGATCCAACCAGTCCATTCTGAAGGAGGTCAACTCTGGGATTTCTTTGGAAGAAATGATGCTAAAGCTGAAACTCAAGTACTTTTGCCACCTCATGCGAAGAGTTGACTCATTGGAGAAGACTTTGATGCTGGGAGGATTGGGGGCAGGAGGAGAAGGGGATGACAGAGGATGAGATGGCTGGATGGCATCACTGACTCGATGGATGTGAGTCTGAGTGAACTCCGGGAGTTGCTGATGGACAGGGAGGCCTGGCATGCTGCGATTCATGGGGTCGCAAAGAGTCGGACACAACTGAGCGACTGAACTGAACTGAATCCATTTTTTGACATTTGCAACACATTTCTTTTGTTATTTTGGACATTGTGAAGTGCAAGGCCAAATGTGTCCTTTTTTCAACATTTGCAGAAAATCATATCTTATGTACATTGTATTTGAATGTCACCTTCATTTTTATTTTCCACTTGTATTTTTTATCTCCACAGTCAGTTATCTCATTATCACCACCATTTTAAAATTCTTGAGTATCTCTGAAGAGTTACAAATCATTTTTGGAATATATTTAGAACTACATTGCTGGGAGCCAGCATAGAGAATCCCGCCCATGGCAAAGGTCATGAGGAAGAGGCCTGACAGGCAAAAGTGAGATCAGGCCTCGAGGGGCCCCCCTTCTCAAGCATCTACCCCCAAACCAGAATCTGTCTGTCTTACTATTTTGTGCCTTTCACCAGCTCTCCTGACATTAACAGGGGACTATCCCTGACCACCTTTCTCTGGAAAAATCAACTTGAGGCTCTAGCTAATAAGTCTCCTGGACTTGAGAGGAATATTTCAATTCAAACGCCCTCTGTTAGCATTATAGCTTGCTTGGCAGGTTTATCCAGACCCTTGCAGCTACACATATGATTGTTCACAGCCTCCCAACTGTGAGAGTCATGGGAAACCTAAAAATATAAAGCCTTTCAAGGAGTTAAAAACTATTAGAGTAATGCTGGTGTAGGATTTCACTGTTGAGCCAATGCTTGCTGCTAAGTTCCCATGTCTCTTATCCATTGTGCACCTGGGAGTGTATTAGTTAACATAGTTGGAATGTTAAAAAAAAAAACAAGTGTAGCCTTGAAATTAATCACATCAGACTTTTGAGCTAATTGGTTCTTTCTTGTAACTCACTGCACCTTTGCTCCATGAGAAATGTAACTCTGTTTAGCATTTTCTGAGGCTGACATAGATTAGAAATATAAAGAGAAAAAACATTTCAAGAGAAAAAACATTTCAAGGGAAAATAAGTTTTCTGGTTGAGGAGCCTTTATCAAAAGAGGGTCATAAAATGTTCACAGGCCTCCAAGGCCAGAAGATAATGTACACAACATTGTTTGTGGGAAAGGTATGCAGAAAAATCCTGGTTTCAATAAAGACAAAACAGATGTACTGTTTGGGCTGACTCTGTATGACTTTGCATCTTTCATTTCCCTCTATGTACAAGTTAAGGTATAAAAGCTTCCCTGAAAAATAAAGTGACGGACCAGGATCAGTTCCGCGAAAGCCTGGTTCCCCTGTGTTTTTCTTTCTTTCTTTCTTTCTCTCCTCTATTTTTTTATCTGCAACATTCTTTCTTTATCTCTCTCTAAATCATTTTCTTCACCAACGCCATTTCTCCTTCAGGTTCCCCTGGATCCTGTGGGGGCTGGACCCCGGCACTATATAATATGATAGATTGCATTATTGACCCCAATTATTTATTCCTTCCTGCATTCATAACTTTTGACATGTGACTTTGGGGTTCTTCCCCTTGACTTTGGATTCAGCCATGTGACTGACTTTGGCCAATTGACTGAGGCAGATACGAAGTGTGTCAGTTCAGAAAGTGAAAGTCTTAGTTGCTCACTCATGTGTGACTCCTTGCTACCTCATGGACCCACCAGGCTCCTCTGTCCATGTGATTCTCCAGACAAGAACACTGGAGTGGGTAGCCCTTCCCTTCTCTAGGGGATCTTCCTGACCCAGGGATCGAACCTGGGTCTCTTGTACTGCTGGCAGATTCTTTACCATCTGAGCACCAAGGAAGCCCATACCTAGCCCTTAATAGGCTTTATCCATTTTCACATGCATTCTTATAGTTTTGTCATTGCTACTGGAAGAATATACCTGGATAATCTGTTGTTCCAAGATTAAGGATAAACACAACAGACTCAAAGTGCTGGACCTTGACACAAAACCTCTCTGGCTGTTATAACTTAAATTAGCTAAGCCAGAGACGTGTAAGAGAGCCCAGATGAGATAAGCAAAGGCACACCCGTTGTTCTCTAAATAAGATCCCCCTTTTTATCCCTCACATGTATGAATATCACTGAGAATTTTTTGCTACTGTTTGTTACACAGCATTACTGTGTCAATAGCTAACTGATGCATATCATGTGATTTTTGTTTGTGTATGTGTATGTGTGTTTTCTCTTAAGCTTACTTGTTATTTTACATTCTGTTGCCTGGTTATGTGTTACCTGTTGCCACCGAAAATAGGGTAAAAATATTGAGAAACATTAATCCACAAGTAAATGGATTTTACTTGTTAAACATGAGAATTCTAGTAACCTTAGCTCAAGCCTTAGCTCCAGAATCCATCATCCACATGAAATCTTAAATGACCTTATATCACTCTGAACTTTGGTTTTATCATCTGTAGGCAGGGGATGCTTGGGTATTTAGCCTCAAGCCCAGCCTTGGGAATCAATTAATGATATTTATCATTACCACAAAGCTGAAAGGGGGAAATGGATTATCTGCCAGGTATTTTGCTTCCCTCCTCGAAATCTAACATGAACAATTACCTAACATTTTGTGCTGTGTGTTGTGTGTTCAGTCACTCAGTCAGCACTACTCTTTGTGATGCTATGGACTGTGGCCAGCCAGGTTCCTCTGTCCATGGGATTTTCCTGGCAAGAATATTGGACTGGGTTCCCATTTCCTCCTCCAAGGGATCTTCCTGACCCAGGGATCAAACTCACATCTGCTGAGTCTACTCCCATATTACTTAAATAAAAAGTTTTATAAAAATAAAATGTTATTATAAATAATCATAGTCAATAACATTTATACAACCCCCATATTTAGAATCCTATTCTCATACTACGGTCAGTAGAATCATTTCTTCCATTGCTCTTATTTTATATGTGAGAATATGAAGAACTCTAAAAATAAAAGCTATCCCATGTAGCAAAACTCAAACTAGAAATCTCCTCTTTATCAGTAGTTTAACATTATAACCAGGAGGCCTCTCCAAATCTCTTGTGGCCATTAAGTCATCTCCATGATTTTACTAACTGCCACTTTATGAAGCCTCTGTCTTAATTTATAGCATTTTTTCAATGGACTAATGGTAATGAAAATGAGAGAATTTTACACATGTGGGAAATAAATCCACAATTAACCAATAAACCCCTATTTTCTACATTACTGAATATAAAAAAGCAAAGACTAAAAAGTTAAAATATCTTCCAATGTTTAATCAAAAGTCCAAGTATCTCATCATCTTTTTTTCTTGCTTGCTTTAACTAATTCTCTGATTAATGCATATGTAAATCTTACTTCAAATGTAACTCTTGATTTTTTTAGGAAAAAAGACTACATAAGAATTCCATGTAAGTTTAAATTTATAATTCCCCCATGAGGAAAAAAATAGAATCTGAAGTGTGTTTTTAGAGGTGCAGAACAAGCGAGCCTCTGAGAATTATTCTTACTCTGAAATGATTAAGAAAAGAAAAAGAAAATGGTACAGGTTTGGGAATAAAGAAGAAAATAAGGATGAATTAAAAGTATCACTGTCTACCTCATCTAGCAGAAGGGTCCTGAACTTCGTTAACTGAAGAATAAGGTTCATATCTACATTTGATCCAATGTTGATTTAATAGGAAAAATAAAATTGTTGTTAATGAGATGTGGAGATAATCCCCAAGAGGTTAAGCAATGTAACAACCAATCTGTCAAGTAGCGTCATTGACTTCAAGATACAGAAAGACAATTCAGACAGAAAGGATGCACAATCAGAAAAGATACCTAGTTTCAGGAGGTAATGATGCATCAAACAAGGGGCCAAAGGAACACTGTAAGTCAGCTTCCTCTGTGTAAGAAAACTTATTTTCTGGTTTAAGACTTCCAATAATGTTTTGGCTCACCAGCTAAAGTTTTCTAATTATATTTATATCAGACCATTGTTTTCTAATTAATTATAACAAAATTTGCACCCCTCTCTGCAAAACCTATGCTTGAGCACAAGTGGATGCATGTGTGTTCATGCCCATGCATGTGCAGCACAAATAAATAGGCACCAACAAGACACCTCCTCTCCACTTCTGTAACGTATTGATATGACACTAACTGTGTACATCTGATGCTCAAAACACCCATCCTTTTGCTTCATGGCCACCATCTGGAGCTACCACCAAAGCCAGCTAGTCTATGGATTTCTTGATAATCTCGGAATCCTAACTAGAAAGTAAAGAAGGGCTTAGTAAATCAGGGCCTATACTACAAAAGCAGTGCAAATAAAATCCAGCGGGCCTTTCAAAAACACTCAGTATTTGCCTAACCCTGGGTGTCAGAAATTGAAAGGTGAGCAAGACACAACATCTAATTTCAAAGTATTTGTGGTCTAGTAAGGAAATATCATAGGCTGTCTGGATGATGTACAGCAGGCTGGACTTGATATATGAAGAATGGAAGGCTATTAAATTAACAGTTAAAGAGGTTTTTAGGGTGGAGTGGACCAAGACTTTCATTCTCCCCAGTATTTATTGACAGTTACAGGATAAGAAGTAGTGGATGTAAGATAACCACCTACCTCACACAACCAGTCCTGTAAAGGATTTGAGACTGCTTTGCATATAATCAACCCATAAATTGCACTCATATTTTTCCTGCCTTCTTAATCTTGAAGAGAGCAAAATTGTGCCTACTTTGACCTGTTCTGGAGATATCTCTTAAATTGATCTTCTGTGGTTGTTCTCTTTTTAAATATATTTTAAACCAAATTTTTAAAATTATAAAACATTACATATATATTAAATGTTATGAAAAGTCTGGACTATCAAGTAGGAAAAAGACAATTTTAAATGACTCATAATTCAAATACTGAAAGAAAATCACTGTTGACATATCCTTACTTCATTTGGTCATTCATTTATACTTTCAACAAATCTCACTAAAAGCTTACTATGTGCTCTACATGCTGACCTTCTGGAGGTCTTCCTTGCATAAACAAACACTGTCTTTCACAAAACTGGAATCATGTATGTAGATAAATAAGTTTGTATTTTTACTTGTTGATATGTGGTGAACATTTTCAGGTATCATTAAACATTTTGTTACATTTATCAAGAAATTCAGGGTTTTATTTTAGCACACCCCTTCACAGTATATTTTCCACAGTCATGTGTCAACTGGGAGTGGCTGACTATATGCATTGTTTTCAACATCTAAAAGCTATAAAATGCCTTCGTGAAATTAGTGGAAGCTCCTTGAGAGCAAAGATTATATTTCCTATCTTCCTTTGTCTCCTATAGCATAATACACAAAATTAAAAATTGATAAGTGAAACTCTGAGTGACTACCAATTTGTCATTTTATTTAATCTTCCTACCCTTTAATCTTGTATCTATCATGTACCTTTATTACAGAAAACATTGCTTCAATATACTCAATGAGTAACCTGTTTATTTTTCCCTCTTCTTTTTGCCTATTCCCAGGTAAGACAGAATGCTCCAAATTTCAGCTGATTTCATTATTTAAAAAGTAAGGTATCCTCAGATGAACTTATTTGAAAAGCAGAAATTTCAAAAACAGATGTAGAGAACAAATTTGAAAAACAGATGCAGAGAACAAACATGGACTCCAAGGGGATAAGAGTGGATGGGATGAATTGGGAGATTGGGATCAACATATATACACTATTTATTGTTGTTTAGTCACTAAATCATGTCAGATTCTTTTGCGATCCCATGGACTGTAGCCCACCAGGCTCCTGTATCCATGAGATTTCCCAGGCAAGAATACTGGAGTGGGTTGCCATTTCCTTCTCCAGGGATCTTCCCGACCCAAGGATCAAATCCATATCCCTTGCAGGTGGATTGGCAGGAGACAATCCTCCTGTTTGCAGGCAGTTTCCTTACCACTGAGCCACCAGGGAAGCCCATTCACTATTGATATTATATATAAAATAGGTAACTAATAAGAACCTATTGTATACCAGGGAACTCTACTCAGTGCTCTCTGGTGACCTAAATGGGAGGGGAATCCAAAAGGAGATTTAGGTGTGCTGAAGTTCATGAGGTTGCAAAGAGCTGGAGAAGACTGGGTGACTAAATGACAATAGCTGATTCAGTTTGCTGTACAGCTGAAATTAACACTGCATTGTAAAGCAACTATTCTCCAATAAAAATTAATTTACAAAGTAAGGTACCCTATTCCAACATTCACTTGCCCACTGTGTTATAATCTCCCATTTATCTGCTGCACCATCCATCCCTGAATAGATTGTAAACTCCGTGAGGGCAGGCACCATGTCCCTGCAGATTATTACTACATCACCAGTTCTGACATATAATAGATATCTAATAATTAGTTGAGAGATGAAGGAATAAATTGTTCAGAAGGAAAGCTGGAATATTTGGACCATGGTGTCAGTACTTGGGTTAGGAAGCTAACATGGGAAGTGTCAGGGGTTTATAAAATAGTTGGATGTGTGATGATGACCTTGTCCATTGGGATCTATCTACATTGAGACACTTTCTCAGCAACTCTCTTCCTCACCTCCATCCCCAGTACTCCAGACAATCCCATTTGGGGAACTTGTTCTTCCACTGAAAGAAGGGTCTTTGAGATAACTTTAAAGAACACTATTAAGATTCTTTATCTAGATTCTTGACTTACACAGTAATCTCTCATTCCTGACCTGCTTCCAGCTTTGAAGAACTGACACTGAGTGTTCTACACATTACTTCCTGGCCATCTCCTCATGTCCTGTGGCTGCAAGCATTCCCTCTCTGGACTGCTGTGTGAGTGATGTGAGGGACAGAGCATGGGCTGTGTTGTCATTAAGCTCTACCCATGTAACTTGACTTTACTATTGTTCAACACACAAGACTCATTTACCAACTTTTCTGGTTCTAGCATTATCATCAATCAGAAGGTAATAGGAATTTGGATGGGTGGTTGTGAAAATTAAAATAATTTGCATCTGATCTATAACAGGAAACAAAAACTATTAACCCACTTTCTATGTCATGATTCTTTACCAACTGAGCTAACAGAAGCAGAAGATATTAAGAAGAGGTGGCAAGAATACACAGAACTCTACAAAAAAGATCTTCATAACCCAGATAATCACAATGGTGTGATCACTCACCTAGAGCCAGACATCATGAAAAGTGAAGTTAAGTGGGCTTTAGGAAGCATCACTATGAACAAAGCTAGTATACGTGATGAAATTCCAGTTGAGCTATTTCACATCCTAAAAGATGATGCTGTGAAACTGCTGCACTCCATATGCCAGCAAATTTGGAAAACTCAGCAGTGGCCACAGGACTGGAAAAGGTCAGTCTTCATTCCAGTCCCAAACAAAGGCAATGCCAAAGAATGCTCAAAGTAACACACAATTGTACTCATCTCACATGCTAGTAATGTCTCCAAGCCAGGCTTCAACAGTATGTGAACTGTGAACTTCCAGATGTTCAAGCTGGATTTAGAAAAGGCAGAGGAACCAGAGATCAAATTGCCAACACTCACTGAATCATCAAAAAAATGAGAGTTCCAGAAAAACATCTACTTCTGCTTTATTGACTATGCCAAAGCCTTTGACAGTGTGGACCACAATAAACTCTGGAAAATTCTTAAACAGATGGCAATACCAGACCACCTGACCTGCCTCTTGAGAAATCTGTATGCAGGTTAAGAAGCAACAGTTAGAAATGGACATGGAACAAGAGACTGTTTTCAAATAGGGAAAGGAGTACATCAAGGCTGTACATTGTCACCTTGCTTATTTGACTTCTATGCAGAGTACATCATGAGGAACACTGGGCTGGAATAAAGATTGCCAGGAGAAATGCCAATAACCTCAGATATGCAGATGACACCACCCTTATGGCAAAAAGTGAAGAAGAACTAAAGAGCCTCTTGGTGAAAGTGAAAGAAGAGAGTGAAAAAGTTGGCTTGAAGCTCAACAATCAGAAAACTAAGATCATGGCATGTGGTCCCATAACTTCATGGGAAATAGATGGGGAGACAGTGGAAACAGTGACAGACTTTATCTTTTGAGGCTCCAAAATCACTGCAGATGGTGACTGCACCCATGAAATTAAAAACACCCTTGTTCCTTGGAAGAAAAGTTATACCAACCTAGATAGCATATTAAAAAGCAGAGACATTACTTTGCCAACAAAGGTCAGTCTAGTCAAGGCTATGGTTTTTCCAGTGGTCATGTATGGATGTGAGAGTTGGACTGTGAAGAAAGCTGAGCACTGAAGAATTGATGCTTTTGAACTGTGGTGTTGGAGAAGACTCTTGAGAGTCCCTTGGACTGCAAGGAGATCCAACCAGTCCATCCTAAAAGAGATCAGTTCTGAGTGGTCATTGGAAGGACTGATGCTGAAGCTGAAACTCCAATACTTTGGCCATCTGATGAGAAGAACTGACTCCTTGGAAAAGACCCTGATGCTGGGAGGGTTTGAAGGCAGGAGGAGAAGGGGATGACAGAGGATGAGATGGTTGAATGGCATCACCGACTCATTGGACATGAGTCTGAGTAAACCCCAGGAGTTGGTGACGGACAGGGAGGCCCAGTGTGCTGCAGCCCAAACGGTCGCATAGAGTCAGACACAACTGCGTGGCTGAACTGAACTGATGTCATGACGATCATCAATATCCGGGGCTATTTCCAAGCCTGCCAGATTTGCCCTCACAGTAATTCTTCAGGTTCAGTCTTGTGTCACTCCCCACAAATCTGTGACCTACGACTGCCCACACTCCCATCTCCACAATAACACTGCAGAACTGATTCACTGCAGCTATGTGACATGTTACAAAATTACCTTAAAACGGCAGCTTAGCTGCTGCTGCTCAGTCGCGTCAGTCGTGTCCGACTCTGTGCGACCCCATGGACGGCAGCCCACCAGGCTCCCCTGTCCCTGGGACTCTCCAGGCAAGAACACTGGAGTGAGTTGCCATTACCCTCTCCAGTGGATGAAAGTAAAAAGTGAAAGTGAAGTTGCTCAGTCGTGCCCGACTCCCAGTGACCCCATGGATTGCAGCCTACCAGGCTCCTCTGTCCATGGGATTTTCCAGGCAAGAGTACTGGAGTGGGTTGCCACTGCCTTCTCCAAAACAAGCTAAACTAAAAACACTGAAAAGCCAAAAAAACAAATTAAATATATTTTTAAGAGTGCTTATACAGATCTTGTATTTATCTTCAGAATCAAATAAATCAACAATTTTTAAGCATGTTTCAGTTAATTCTATAACTTTGTATTAATATTCTTGTTTTATTTTGTAATGGTCAAGAGAAGACAATGATTAATGCTATCATGTCTGAAAAAGTTCTTTACAGTTTTCTTGTTTCTGTTAATTTTATATTTCTAGGACAACGTTTTTTTTACCATTTTAACCATTTTTAAGTATTAAGTATATTCAAATTGATATTCAGAATCAGATTTGTTCATTATCTCAGAGGATAATATATGTAACACTTTGATTTTGTCTGTGTTTGGGAATATGGAAAATATAAGAGAGTGAATATGTTTGATTAATTTTTAACTTGACTTTAAAAATAATGATGAAAATTAAAAGAAGCCTCATAGATCTAATTGCCAAAACATCTAAAATTCCCTTATTAAACATACCTTGAATCTGGAAAATACATATTTTGAAGGGGAAAAAATAATCTCATATCAGAAAAAAAAGATCTCATATAAAATTAATGATCTCATATCAAAATAATTAAGGAATTTATGAGAGTTGGGCCAAGAAGATATTTTGTGTCTTCTCTAAACTTCCTAAAATATCTTAATTGGCTTTTAAAAAATTAACATAAGGACAACACTTCTATAACTGAAAAAGCACTTCATCTTTTATTTTTCCAAAAGGCTGAGTCTTGTTTAGGTGAAGCAGCTAATTAGTGAATAAGACCATATGTAGATAGATATAAATGTATAAATATCAATATATGTACATCATATTTATTCATATAAAATGATGGTGACAATCTGAGGGATAATAGGCTAGTTTACCAGAGAATATCTTCACTTTCTGACACAGGCAGGCTCAAATTAACCTTTCTATGGTTTCATCAAATTCTTCCTCATTCTTGACCTTATTCTTAGTGTCCTTAGAAATTCTTTCCAAATCGCCCTGACCCCCAACACACTCCTTGCAAGTTTACCCCAGAATGGAGCTCATTGAGATTTCCTGCCCTTAATTACCGAAGAACTCATTCCCACTTCTGTTTTTTTATTTGTTTGTTTTCCTCTAATGCCGTTACTATAAAGCCAATTCAATTGGCAAGACATACGTATGCAGTTTGCACCATGAAACTTTGGTTGAGCCCTTTCGTATATTTCCTCCTATACGAATTGAGCTACCTTCACTTTTGTGGTTAAAATTGGGCAAATATCCCACTGTTTTCCTTTCTCTCTTTATTTTTTTGTTTGTTTGTTTGTTATCTCTCCCAGAGTCTGCCTCCTTATATAGTTTTCAAATTCATTGGTTTACCTAACCTACCTAACCATCATGTCTTTTCCTTCTTCTATATAATAGATTGTTCTAATTAATGCCTCCCCAAGATAGTAAAGTTGTCATTCTGAGCATTAATATTAGCAACTAATATATAATATTAGCAACTCATATATAATTTTAGTTCAAGTTTTAATACTTAGGATCCATGGAATATCCAAGTTTAACACAGAGAACATTTGGGGAACATCCATATTAATGCTATTTATAAAATGTGTTGATTACAGTCTTCAAAATTAAAAATATTATTGAGTTTTATTGGGAGCATATGACAGCCAAAGCTTGATCATAAATCAGGAACTTTTTCTTTGTCACCCTAGCACCATTATAGTAAGCCAACATTACATATTTCTTAGTATTCACTTTATTTTAATGGGCGAGTAGGGGATTAGGAGATGGGGAAAGTGAACGTTAACAACCTTTACTTAGAGAACATCATTGGTCTCCTTTGGAAACTGTGATTTATCTTGTTTCACTGAGCAAGGTAATAAGTATTTTGTCTTTCTGGTTAAGGGTAGGTGCTTATTTTATTAAGCAGTCCTTTTCTCATGATTAGATATTTCAGCAAATTTTTAAAAAAAATTTCAAAATGCTTAACTTGTTTTTTCTACTTCCTGGACTCAGCGATATATTTGGAAATAATAACCATCATGTCTGTTATTTGTACCAATAATCATTAATAACACTCTGAAAGTTTAACTGTCTTAATCCAGCCAGGTCCATGTCTGTATTTGAAGGATAAGTGAGAGGATACTCATTCACTTGATTGATGGATAGTCAAATTTTACCCTAATTACGAAAAGTCCTTTGGAATTCTCAGACTCACTGTGAGGATAGAGCTTATTGTGCTGTAAACTGAGATGACTGTATCTTAAAACAGACCCTGGGCAAATGTGGATGCAGTAGAGGTACTTACAGTAGCCTTAGCTCTGAAAAGACCCTTACCTGTAACAGTTAAACAAATCAATGTTATCACCACAAGGGGCGAACTTGGTTCTAGGACAGTTTGTGGCAAGTGTCCTGAGAGTTCCAAGCATGCCTCTGGAGTCAGGCTGCCTGCGTGTTTACTCCTTCTAGAGCAGGGCATTTAATTGCCCTGGGACTCACAAGTCTCAATGAATAACGTGAAATGAATAATAATAATACTTATAGGGTAGGCTTGTTTCATGGATTACAGATGTAGACCAGTGCCTGGAAATGAAAATTCACTGATATGCTGACAAAAGTTACGCACGGATTCATCGAAAGGGGCGGAAGTGGAATAGCTTCACCCCATTAGATAACCCTTATCCTTCAATACCTGTGTTTTACCAATGCTTGGTTCAGCTTGCCTTAACCATTTTTCTGCCCCATTACCAGGGACTTGGTAAGGCACCCATTCTCATGGATTTGGGGATAGGGGACATACCCCCCCCCACCAAGTTCATTAGGAGGTTACTCAATCACGGGTGAGTCTTTTGTCTTGACTAGGCCCAATTTTTGTTTTGATTAGGCCTAATTGCTTCCCTGGTGGCTCAAATGGTAAAGAATCTGCCTACAATGATGGAGACCTGGGTTCGATCACTGGGTTGGGAAAATCCCATGGAGGAGGGCATGGCAACCTACTCCAGTATTCTTGCCTGGAGAATCCCCATGGACAGAGGAGCAAAGAACATGATTGAACAACTAAGCAGACAAACACAAGCAAAGCATTACAGACAAGTGAATACATAGGCTTAAGGCTCACTATGAAAATCCAACCATGCTTAACACAGACTAGCATTTACATCAAAGGCAATGACAGTTACAGTGACTCTTTGCAGAATGCCTTTGTGTATATTTGCTAGCACCAACCTGGTCTGGCTACCATCACTTCTTCCTTGCTCATCTGAGAGTGAGAGAGTGTTAGTTGCTCAGTTGTGTCTGACTCTTTGCGACCCCATGGACTGTAGCCCACCAGGCTCCTCTGTCCATGGGATCCTCCAGACAAGAACACTGGAGTGTGTTGCTATTTCTTTCTCCAAGGGATCTTCCCAACCCAGGGATTGAACTCTTATCTCCTGCATTATCAGGTGGATTCTTTACCACTGAGCCATGTGGGAAGCTAAGTAGCCTCTAAATTGGTTTTACTCATTCCATTCTCAGTTCCCATTAGAAAGTATAGCCAGAGAGATCCTTTAAAAATACACATTTGATCATTTCACACTTCTGAGGAATGATTGCTCTTAGTATAAAGATCTGGCAAGGACCTGAGTCAGCCACCTCAATCTATTTCACTAGCTTGATTTTACACTATTCACACTGTATTTTCTGACAACCAACCTCATATTTATATTTCTGTTTTCATAACACATCCTAATTTTCCCCATCTCAGAACATTTGAACGTGGCCTTTCCCCTGCATGGAGCTGGTTCCCTCTGTGTCTAATTCTAACTCAACCTTCAGAGTTCATGAAGTGTCACTTTCTCAAGGTAACCTTCACTGCCTGCCTAATCCAGATCAGAGTTTCTTAGCAATACCTCAATTATAAAGAATTGGTGATGGCAAAATTTGGTGTTAGTATGTTTCCTCCAAAAGAATGTATGTTCCACACAGGCTAGAATTGCACCTTGGTTATTACTATGTTCCTATTCCTAGTACCGGAGAAGGCAATAGCAACACACTCCAGTACTCTTGTCTGGCAAATCCCATGGACGGAGGAGCCTGGTAGGCTGCAGTCCATGGGGTCAAGAGTCAGATATGACTGAGCGACTTCTCTTTCACTTTTCACTTTCATGCATTGGAGAAGGAAATGGCAACCCATTCCAGTGTTCTTGCCTGGAGAATCCCAGGAATGGGGAAGCCTGGTGGGCTGCCGTATTCCTAGTACAGAGAAGTAATCAGTAATTGTATGAGTGGAATTTATGAAATGAAAGCCGAAGAGTTCACAAAATGTTTTCACGTAGTTTATCATATTTACTTCTCTACCAAAATATTCATTTAGTAAATAACAATATTCCCATCTGATAAATGAGAAAACTTAGTCCTACTATGAAGGTAAAGTAATGTCTTTCTTAGTGAGACAAATATTTCACACTGCTCAGTTTCTCCCTGACAGTAACATTAAGGAATGTTTTGTGAATAAATCTGACTGTCTTCCCCCAAAGGTGTATAACACTTGGACAAACTTATTTTCCTTAGTAACAGAATATAGAAGTGTCATCAGTTTATTGGTCTAGGCCTTCTTAAATTAACGTCATATCTATTTTAGCTTATATAATAAATTGGGCCTTAGATTTAGTCCTACTGACTTAAAATAGAACTTTCTTTTATTTATCCTAAAACATCATCTTGTTCCATGAGTGCTGTGCTCAGTTGCTCAGTTGTGTCTGACTCTTTGCCACCCCCTGGACTGTAGCCCATTAGGCTTTGCTGTCCACAGGATTCTCCAGGCAAGAATACTAGAGTGGGTCGCCATTCCCTTGTCCAGGGGATCTTCCCAACCCAGGTCTCCCGTTTTGCAGGCAGATTCTTTACCATGTGAGCCACCAGGGAAGTTGAAAGTAAATCTATCTGAATCCCTCTTTTAATGTTTCTGTAGTCAATAGAATACTTCCATTAATTTAGTAACATCAACATTTTTTTCATATGTAACAGAAATGATGGATCCATAGTATAAATATCAGTCTATAGCACGAAGTACTCAAGATAAGAAGTCAGGGTGGTTTGTTACAGGACTACATGTTTGAGTGTGTGTTTGTGTATGTGTGTGTGTACAAATTTAATTTTCTTTTTCAATCTAAATGTCATTTTTAAGCATTTACTGTATTTCCCCTTATTCCCTAGAGAATTTAAGGCAATTTCTCCTTTGGTACTTTTATTAGTATGCCTTAAGTAATAATTTCAGTGTGTTCAATCATGAAATTCCTCTTCCAGTTTGCTCTCAAGCCTATAAAATAGGCAAGTCTGAAACTTCAAATGCTTACTTTCTCAACATAAGATGTGACATTTAGAAAGTATGTCAAGCGCCCTTCTGCTGGTTTGACACACATCCATATAGTGTGTCCTAAACAACTGCAGCCACTAGGCACTAGAGAATGAAACTTTAAGTCTGTTTCTTATACTCTTTACATGTTTTTCTACTTAAGCACAGACAGCTTTACATAATATTGAACATGAAATGAATTTTAAAAGCTCACACCATTACCTCATGTCAATACTTTTAATGAACTCTTCTGTCAATCTTGTTGGCATTTCAGCAAGGAGAGAACAGATACCAGAATTAGAGTTCTGGTGCTACTTTATTGATTTGCAGCATGTTAGTAATCTTTTTGTGAGTTAATTTGTACATTAAAAAGATAACAATAATTACAGCAAGATGTACAAAGATCCAAATAATAATGATGCAAGTCATTCCACAGTTTCAAAAGCAAGCACTGAGGTCTTGAACTATAAAATGATATTGATGGGAATAGGTCACTTATGATTGTCTTACAAAATAAAGCAATAGAAACACTGACTGTATATCACCTTTCTATAACTTCTAAATGTACAACCACTCTCCCCCACTATTTCAAGCTCATCTCTTCCCAAGTGCAGCATTTTCTTCCTCTTACTCATATTTTCTCTCTCTTACTCATATTTTCTCAATCAAGTCAATGGCATTCTTGTGGCAATTATTTTAACCTATATCTGTAATACCTATAGACACCAACCTGTTACATTTTCTTCAGATAACTTTCTAAGATAATCTGTTTATTCCAGCTGGTTTCATAATCCCTGAATCAAATACTGTTTCTATTGTTGCTTTGCTTTTCTAAGATAATGTGTCTACTTTATGTAATAATTAAAACCTCTTATGAAGAAGGATGAGCGCCGAAGAATTGATGCTTTTGAACTGTGGTGTTGGAGAAGACTCTTGAGAGTCCCTTGGACTGCAAGGAGATCCAACCAGTCCATTCTGAAGGAGATCAGCCCTGGGATTTCTTTGGAGGGAATGATGCTAAAGCTGAAACTCCAGTACTCTGGCCACCTCATATGAAGAGTTGACTGATTGGAAAAGACTCTAATGCTGGGAGGGATTGGGGGCAGGAAGAGAAGGGGAAAATAGAGGATGAGATGTCTGGATGGCATCATTGACTCGATGGACGTGAATCTGAGTGAACACCGGGAGTTGGTGATGGACCGGGAGGCCTGGCGTGCTGCGATTCACGGGGCCACAAAGAGTCGGACATGACTGAGCGACTGAACTGAACTGAACTGATGCAATTTTATTTAAAATATTTGAAGCAAGGGAATACTTGGGTCTCTTAAAATTTGAGATCAAAGTTATCTAGAAGTTGAGAAAAAAAACATAAAAATCCCTTTCTTAAAAGATGTAGCAAAAATTAAATAAACATAATCATGTCACTTGAAAATAATGATAACTTTGTGCCCTCTTTTACTAATGTATTCTCTGTGTGTGTATTCTATGTGGGTGTATGGCTTTTTTTCTTTCACTGTTACAGTGGCTGGGAGTTCCAAAAAATGCTGAACAGAAGTATTTGGAATGGATATCTTTGCCTTACTCCAATACAATTTGTACATAGAAAATTCCCAAAGTAATCTTCAAATAGTCTGTTGCAATAAAAAGGAATTCAACAAATTCACTAAGTCAAAATATTTGTACACCCAAGCAATGAAAACTTAGAAAAGGAATTTTAGAATAAAATTATTTAAAATAGCATCAGAAGACATGAAACACTTGAGAATAAATCTAACAAAAGTTTTGCAAGACCTCTACACTAAAAATCAAGAAACATGGGTGAAAAAACATTCACGAAAATCTAGGTAAGCAGAGAATACTATGTTCACTTAAATACTCAGTATTGTTAAGAGGTTCATTCTCTTCAGATTAATGCATAGATTAAATGCAATTCTCTATCAAAATTGTAACACCTTAATCATCAAAAAGTCTACAAATGATAAATGTTGGAGAGGATATGGAGAAAAAGGAACCCTCATACACTGTGGTGAAGCAGCCACTATGGAAAATAGTTTGGAGATTCCTTAAAAAAGGAAAAAGAAAAAAACCTAAAAATAGAACTATGACATGACCCAGCAAATCCACTCCTTTGGTCTATCCAGAAAAAAATGAAAACATTAACTCAAAAAGATATATGCACTCAATATCCCAGATGTGAAAGTAACCCAAAAGCCCATCCACAGGTGACTGGATTAAGAACATGTGGGTGGATATGTGTGTGGGGGTGTGTGTGGGTGTGGGTGTGAGTGTCTGTGTGTGCACTGGAGTAATGTGTGTGTGTGTTTGGTCAGACTCCCAGTCGTGTCCAACTCTCTGTGACTCCTTGGACTGTACTAGACACTTCTGCCCATGGAATTTTCCAGGCAAGAAGGAAATGGCAACCCACTCCAGTATTCTTGCCTGGCCTTTTTATAACAAAAAATAGCAGTCATGTCTCCTCCCTGTGGGAGCCTTCCCTTATTGCTCAGATGGTAGAGAATCTGCCTGCAATGCTAGAGATCCGGGTTCAATCCCTGGGTTGGGAAGATCCCCTGGAGGAGGAAATGGCCACCCACTCCAGTAATCTTGCCTAGAAAATCCCATGGACAGAGGAGCCTGGCAGGCTACAGTCCATGAGGTCGCAAAGAGTTGAACAGGACTGAGCGACTAACACGAACTCCTCCCTGTGGAGGACAGATTTAACAGTGATGTTGACCAGATGCTGTATGATGCACACATACACACACACACACTTAAATAGAACAGAGAATACACACTGTGTCTAAACAACAGAAGAGATCTTCCCACAAACTGGTCAGTCCAGCACAGACTATGAGGATTGCCTCTTAGTAAGAAAGTCTTCCAGGCCCAAGGTTGATTCTTATTCAGCCAACTGGGGATCACAAGGCTGTCCATATGAGACTGCCTTTCCCAACACTTTCCTTTTCTCTAAAACCCAAACTCTGAGGGGCAGTCCTAAGATGGCAGAGGAATAGGATAGGGAGACCACTTTCTCCCCCACAAATTCATTCAAAGAACATTTAAATGCTGAGCAAATTCCACAAAACAACTTCTAAATGCTGGCAGAGGACATCAGGCACCCAGAAAAGCAGCTCATTGTCTTCGTAAAGAGGTAGGAAAAAATATAAAAGATAAAAGAGGTAGGGAGGGAATTCCATCTTGGGAAGGGAGTCTTAAAAAGAGAGAAGTTTCCAAACACCAGGAAACACTGTCCCTGCCGAGTCTGTGGTGAGCCTTGGAAGCACAGAAGGCAACATAACAGAGAAGGGAAATAAATAAATAAATAAATAATTATAACCCACAGATTATGAGCCCAATGGTAACTCCCCCAGAGGAGAACAGCACAGATGCCTGCATTCGCCACTTGCAAGCGGGGGCTGGGCAGGTTGGCGTAGGTTGCATTGCTTTTTAAGGATCCGGCCCAAATGCCCCAAGGGTAACCAGAGCGAACTAACTTGGGCTAGCAAACCAGACTGTGGGATAGCTATCACGTGAAAAGCTCTAACATAAGACACCGCCAGGACCATGCGCAGAACAAAGGATGGAACAGAATTAGACAGCTGCAGACCATCCCCCTCCGGTGACAGGCAGTCAGAGCTGAGCCAGAAGGGGGCAATCTGGAATAGAAATTGGCAACCCACTCACTCCAGTCTTCTTCCCAGCCTCACTTGTTAAAGAGATTGTCTTTTATCCATTGTATATTCTTGCCTCCTTTGTCAAAGATTAGACGTTTTCTACCAAACTGCAAGCAGGCTTCTTTGCTAACTAAGACTTCTTGGGGTTCTGGAAAGTCATCATCTGCCTGAGAAGGTACGCCAGTTGTACACCCAGAAAACTGAGCAGCAGGGATGGGAGAGGCGATAAGTCACAGCGACTGCGCTCACCAAACACCTGAGCTACTCGGACCTGGGAAGGGCACAAAATGCAGGCCCAACTGAGTCTGCACCTCTGAGAACTACCCGAGTGCCTGAACCTGAGCAGCTTAGACCTGGGAGGTGCATGCAGCCCAGGGCCGGCCTCAGACAGTTCCTGGTGGAGCAACCTAGAGCCTGAGCTGTGTGCACCATGAGAGGGGACAGGCCCAGTGTGGCTGAGACACTGCGAGCACATGCCAGTGTTTTTGTTTGCAGCGTCCCTACCTCCCCACAGCGTGACTGAACAAGTGAGCCTAAAAAAAGTGTCCACCACTGCCCCCCTTGTGTCAGGGCGGAAATCAGACACTGAAGAGAGCAGCAAACAGAAAAAGCTAAAACAGAGGGAACCACCTTGGAAGTGACAGGTGCAACAGATTAAAACCCTGTTGTTAGTACCGACTACATAGGAAGGGGCCTATAGATCGTGAGAAATATAAGCTGGACCAAGGAGCTATCGGAAAATGAACTGACCCCACACTGCCCACAACACCAGAGAAAGTCCTAGATATATCTTTACTATTTTTATGATCATCTATTTTTTTCTTTTTCTTCTTTTTTTTAACTTTTTAAAATTTTTAAGTCTTCTATTACTCCTTTAGTTTTCATTTTTATAACCCACTATTACTTTTCCAAAAAAAAGGACACTGTTTTTAAAACAAACTTCATATATATATATATATATATATATATATATATTTAATAATTCTTGAGACTTTGTTTTTTTTTTTCTTCTTCTTCTTCTTTTCTTTAATATTGTATTTTTGAAACTCCAACCTCTACTCTAGATTTTTAATCTTTGCTTTTTGGCATTTGTTGTCAATTTTGTACCTTCAAAAACCCAATCTTCAGTACCCATTTTTACTTGAGAGCAAGGTTACTGGCTTGACTGCTCTCTCCTCCTTTGGACTCTCCCATTTCTCCACCAGGTCGCCTCTGTCTCCTCCCTCCCCCTTCTCTTCTCTACCCAACTCTGTGAGTCTCTGTGTGTTCCAGACGGTGGAAAACACTTAGAGAACTGATTACTGGCTGGATCTGTCTCTCTCCTTTTCATTCCCCCCTTTTATCCTCCTGGCCACCTCTGTCTCCTTCCTCCCTCTTCTCTTCTCTGTATAACTCCGTGAACATGTCTGAGTAGTCCAGACTGTGGAGCACACAGAAGGGAGGGATAACTGGCTAGCTTGCTCTCTCCTCTTTTGATTCTACCTCATCTCATTCGGGTTACCTCTAACTCCCTCCTCCCTCTTCTCTTCTCCATCTAACTGTGAACCTCTCCAATGTCCCTCACTGTGGAGAAACTTTTCATCTTTAACCTACATGTTTTATCAATGGTTCTGTATAGAAGGAGAAGTTTTGAGACTACTGTAAAGATAAGACTGAAAACAAGAAGCAGGAGGCTTAAGTCCAAATCCTGAGAACACCAGATAACTCCTGACTCCAGGGAACATTAATCGATAGGAACTCATCAAATGCCTCCATACCTACACTGAAACCAAGCACCACCCAAGGGCCAACAAGTTCCAGAGCAAGACATACCATGCAAATTCTCCAGCAACACAGGAACACAGCCCTGAGCTTCAATATACAGGCTGCCCAAAGTTACTCCCAAACCACTGACATCTCATAACTCATTACTGGACACTTCACTGCACTCCAGAGAGAAGAAATCCAGCTCCACCCACCAGAACACCGACACAAGCTTCCCTAACCAAGAAACCTTGACAAGCCATCCATACAACCCCACCCACAGTGAGGAAACTCCACAATAAAGAGAACTCCACAAACTGCCAGAATACAGAAAGGCCACCCCAAACTCAGCAATATACACAAGATGAAGATACAGAGGAATACCCAGCAGGTAAAGGAGCAGGATAAATGCCCACCAAACCAAACCAAAGAGGAAGAGATAGGGAATCTACCTGAGAAAGAATTTCAAATAATGATAGTGAAAATGATCCAAAATCTTGAAATCAAAATGGAATCACTGATAAATAGCCTGAGACAAGAACTGAGAAGATGCAAGAAAGGTTTAACAAAAAAGAGTCAATATATAATGAATAATGCAATAAATGATATCAGAAACACTCTGGAGGCAACAAATAGTAGAATAATGGAGGCAAAAGATAGGATTGGTGAAGTAGAAGATAGAATGGTAGAAATAAATGAATCAAAGAGGAAAAAAGAAAAACTAATTAAAAGAAATGAGGACAATCTCAGAGACTTCCAGGACAATATGAAACGCTCCAACATTCAAATTATAGGAGTCCCAGAAGAAGAAGTCAAAAAGAAAGACCATGAGAAAATACTTGAGGAGATAATAGTTGAAAACTTCCCTAAAATGGGGAAGGAAATAATCACCCAAGTCCAAGAAACACAGAGAGTCCCAAACAGGATAAACCCAAGGCAAAACACCCCAAGACACATATTAATCAAATTAACAAAGATCAAACACAAAGAACAAATATTAAAAGCAGCAAGGGAAAAACAACAAACACACAAGGGGATTCCCATAAGGATAACAGCTGATCTTTCAATAGAAACTCTTCAGGCCAGGAGGGAATGGCAAGACATGCTTAAAGTGATGAAAGAAAATAACCTACATCCCAGATTACTGCACCCAGCGAGGATCTCATTCAAATATGAAGGAGAAATCAAAAACATTACAGACAAGCAAAAGCTGAGAGGATTCAGCACCACCAAACCAGCTCTCGAACAAATGCTAAAGGATATTCTCTAGAAAGGAAACACAAAAAGGGTGTATAAACCAGAACCCAAAACAATAAAGTAAATGGCAACGGGATCATATTATCAATAATTACCTTAAACATAAATGGGTTGAATGCCCCAACCAAAAGACAAAGACAGGCTGAATGGATACAAAAACAAGACTCCTATATATGTTGTCTACAAGAGACCCACCTCAAAACAAAGGACACATACAGACTGAAAGTGAAGGGCTGGAAAAAGATATTCCATGCAAATAGAGACCAAAAGAAAGCAGGAGTAGCAATGCTCATATCAGATAAAATAGACTTTAAAACAAAGGCTGTGAAAAGAGACAAAGAGAGACACTACATAATGATCAAAGGATCAACCCAAGAAGAAGATATAACAATTATAAATACATATGCACCCAACATAGGAGCACCGCAATATGTAAGACAAATGCTGACAAGTATGAAAGGAGAAATTAACAATAACACAATAATAGTGGGAGACTTTAATACCCCACTCACACCTATGGATAAATCAACTAAACAGAAAATTAACAAAGAAACACAAACTTTAAATGATACAATAGACCAGTTAGACCTAGTTGATATCTATAGGACATTTTACCCCAAAACAATGAATTTCAACTTTTTCTGAAGTGCTCACGGAACCTTCTCCAGGATAGACCACATCCTGGGCCGTAAATCTAGCCTTGATAAATTCAAAAAAAATGAAGTCATTCCAACCATCTTTTCTGACCATAATGCAGTAAGATTAGATCTCAATTACAGGAGAAAAACTATTAAAAATTCCAACATATGGAGGTTGAACAACACGCTGCTGAATAACCAACAAATCAGAAGAAATCAAAAAAGAAATCAAAATATGCATAGAAATGAATGAAAATGAAAACACAACCCAAAACCTGTGGGACACTATAAAAGCAGTGCTAAGAGGAAAGTTCATAGCAATACAGGCATACCTCAAGAAACAAGAAAAAAGTCAAATAAATAACCTAACTCTACACCGAAAGCCACTAGAAAAGGAAGAAATGGAGAACCCCAGGGTTAGTAGAAGGAAAAAATCTTAAAAATTAGGGCAGAAATAAATGCAAAAGAATCAAAAGAGACCATAGCAAAAATCAACAAAGCCAAAAGCTGGTTGTTTGAAAGGATAAATAAAATTGACAAACCATTAGCCAGACTCGTCAAGAAACAAAGGGAGAAAAATCAAATCAATAAAATTAGAAATGAAAATGGAGAGATCACAACAGACACACAGAAATACAAAGGATCATAAGAGACTACTATCAGCAATTATATGCCAATAAAATGGACAACGTGGAAGAAATGGACAAATTCTTAGAAAAGTACAACTTTCCAAAATGGAACCAAGAAGAAACAGAAAATCTTTTTTTTTTTTTTTAATGCTTTTTTATTTTATTTTTATTTTTTTTTATTTTTTTTAATTTTAAAATCTTTAATTCTTACATGTGTTCCCAAACATGAACCCCCCTCCCAGAAACAGAAAATCTTAACAGACCCCCCCACAAGCACGGAAATTGAAACTGTAATCAGAAATCTTCCAGCAAACAAAAGCCCAGGTCCAGACGGCTTCACAGCTGAATTCTACCAAAAATTTAGAGAAGAGCTAACACCTATCCTACTCAAACTCTTCCTGAAAATTGCAGAGGAAGGTAACCTTTCTAACTCATTCTATGAGGCCATCATCACCCTAATACCAAAACCTGACAAAGATGCCACCAAAAAAAAAAAAAAAAAACTACAGGCCAATATCACTGATGAACATAGATGCAAAAATCCTTAACAAAATTCTAGCAATCAGAATCCAACAACACATTAAAAAGATCATACACCATGACCAAATGGGCTTTATCCCAGGGATGCAAAGATTCTTCAATATCTGCAACTCAATCAGTGTAATACATCACATTAACAAATTGAAAAATAAAAACCATATGATTATCTCAATAGATGCAGAGAAAGCCTTTGACAAAATTCAACATCCATTTATGATAAAAAAAAAAACTCTCCAGAAAGCAGGAATAGAAGGAACATACCTCAACATAATAAAAGCTATATATGACAAACACACAGCAAACATTATCCTCAATGGTGAAAAATTGAAAGCATTTTCCCTAAGGTCAGGAACAAGACAAGGATGCCCATTTTCACCACTACTATTCAACATAGTTTTGGAAGTCTTGGCCACAGCAATCAGAGCAAAAAAGAAATAAAAGGAATCCAAATTGGAAAAGAAGTAATACTCTCACTGTCTGGAGATGACATGATCCTCTACATAGAAAACCCTAAAGACTCCACCAGAAAATTACTAGAGCTAATCAATGAATATAGTAAAGTTGCAGGATATAAAATCAACACACAGAAATCCCTTGCATAGGTGTGTGGATTTATCTCTGGGCTTTCTATTTTGTTCCATTGATCTATATGTCTGTCTTTGTGCCAGTACCATACTGTTTTGATGACTGTGGCTTTGTAGTAGAGCCTGAAGTCAGACAAGTTGATTCCTCCAGTTCCATTCTTCTTACTCAAGATTGCTTTGGCAATTCGAGGTTTTTTGTATTTCCATACAAATCTTGAAATTATTTGTTCTAGTTCTGTGGAAAATATGGCTGGTAGCTTGATAGGGATTGCATTGAATTTGTAAATTGCTTTGGGTAGTATACTCATTTTCACTATATTGATTCTTCCGATCCATGAACATGGTATATTTCTCCATCTATTAGTGTCCTCTTTGATTTCTTTCATCAGTGTTTTATAGTTTTCTATATATAGGTCTTTAGTTTCTTTGGGTAGATATATTCCTAAGTATTTTATTCTTTTCGTTGCAATGGTGAATGGAATTGTTTCCTTAATTTCTTTTTCTACTTTCTCATTATTAGTGTATAGGAATGCAAGGGATTTCTGTGTGTTGATTTTATATCCTGCAACTTTACTATATTCATTGATGAGCTCTAGTAATTTACTGGTGGAGTCTTCAGGGTTTTTCATGTAGAGGATCATGTCATCTGCAAACAGTGAGAGTTTTACTTCTTCTTTTCCACTCTGGATTCCTTTTATTTCTTTTTCTGCTCTGATTGCTGTGGCCAAAACTTCCAGAACTATGTTGAATAGTAGTGGTGAAAGTGGACACCCTTGTCTTGTTCCTGACTTTAGGGGAAATGCTTTCAATTTTTCACCATTGAGGATAATGTTTGCTGTGGGTTTGTCATAAATAGTTTTTATTATGTTGAGGTATGTTCCTTCTATTCCTGCTTTCTGGAGAGTTTTTATCATAAATGGATGTTGAATTTTGTCAAAGGCTTTCTCTGCATCTATTGAGATAATCATATGGTTTTTATTTTTCAATTTGTTAATGTGGTGCATTACATTGATTGATTTGTGGATATTGAAGAATCCTTGCATCCCTGGGATAAAGCCCACTTGGTCATGGTGTATGATCTTTTTAATGTGTTGTTGGATTCTGATTGCTAGAATTTTGTTGAGGATTTTTGCATCTATGTTCATCAGTGATATTGGCCTGTAGTTTTCTTTTTTTGTGACATTTTTGTCAGGTTTTGGTATTAGGGTGATGGTGGCCTCATAGAATGAGTTTGGAAGTTTACCTTCCTCTGCAATTTTCTGGAAGAGTTTGAGTAGGATAGGTGTTAGCTCTTCTCGAAATTTTTGGTAGAATTCAGCTGTGAAGCCATCTGGACCTGGGCTTTTGTTTCCTGGAAGATTTCTGATTACAGTTTCAATTTCCGTGCTTGTGATGGGTCTTTTAAGATTTTCTATTTCTTCCTGGTTCAGTTTTGGAAAGTTGTACTTTTCTAAGAATTTGTCCATTTCTTCCACATTGTCCATTTTATTGGCATACAACTGCTGATAGTAGTCTCTTATGATCCTTTGTATTTCTGTGTTGTCTGTTGTGATCTCTCCATTTTCATTTCTAATTTTATTGATTTGATTTTTCTCTCTTTGCTTCTTGATGAGTCTGGCTAGTGGTTTGTCAATTTTATTTATCCTTTCAAAGAACCAGCTTTTGGCCTTGTTGATTTTTGCTATGGTCTCTTTTGTTTCTTTAGCATTTATTTCTGCCCTAATTTTTAAGATTTCTTTCCTTCTACTAACTCTGGGGATCTCCAATTCTTCCTTTTCTAGTTGCTTTAGTTGTAGAGTTAGGTTATTTATTTGACTTTTTTCTTGTTTCTTGAGGTATGCCTGTATTGCTATGAACTTTCCTCTTAGCACTGCTTTTATATTGTCCCACAGGTTTTGGGTTGTTGTGTTTTCATTTTCATTAGTTTCTATGCATAGTTTGATTTCTTTTTTGATTTCTTCTGTGATTTGTTGGTTATTCAGAAGTGTGTTGTTCAACCTCCATATGTTGGAATTTTTAGTAGTTTTTCTCCTGTAATTGAGATCTAATCTTAATGCATTATGGTCAGAAAAGATGCTTGGAATGATTTCGATTTTGTTGAATTTATCAAGTTTAGATTTATGGCCCAGGATGTGATCTATCCTGGAGAAGGTTCCATGAGCACTTGAAAAAAAGGTGAAATTCATTGTTTTGGGGTGAAATGTCCTATAGATATCAATTAGGTCTAATTGATCTAATGTATCATTTAAAGTTTGTGTTTCTTTGTTAATTTTCTGTTTAGTTGATCTGTCCATAGGTGTGAGTGGGGTATTAAAGTCTCCCACTATTATTGTGTTATTGTTGATTTCCCCTTTCATACTTGTTAGCATTTGTCTTACATATTGCGGTGCTCCTATATTGGGTGCATATATATTTATAATTGTTATATCTTCTTCTTGGATTGATCCTTTGATCATTATGTAGTGTCCTTCTTTGTCTGTTTTCACAGCCTTTGTTTTAAAGTCTATTTTATCGGATATGATATTGCCACTCCTGCTTTCTTTTGGTCTCTATTTGCGTGGTATATCTTTTTCCAGCCCTTCACTTTCAGTCTGTATGTGTCTCTTGTTTTGAGGTGGGTCTCTTGTAAGCAGCATATAGAGGGGTCTTGTTTTTGTATCCATTCGGCCAGTCTTTGCCTTTTGGTTGGGGCATTCAACCCATTTACGTTTAAGGTAATTATTGATAAGTATGATCCAGTTACCATTTACTTTATTGTTTTGGGTTCGGGTTTATACACCCTTTTCGTGTTTCCTGTCTAGAGAATATCCTTTAGAATTTGTTGGAGAGCTGGTTTGGTGGTGCTGAATTCTCTCAGCTTTTGCTTGTCTGTAAAGCTTTTGATTTCTCCTTCGTATTTGAATGAGATCCTTGCTGGGTACAGTAATCTGGGCTGTAGGTCACTGTCTTTCATCACTTTAAGTATGTCTTGCCATTCCCTCCTGGCCTGAAGAGTTTCTATTGAAAGATCAGCTGTTATCCTTATGGGAATCCCCTTGTGTGTTATTTGTTGTTTTTCCCTTGCTGCTTTTAATATTTGTTCTTTGTGTTTGATCTTTGTTAATTTAATTACTATGTGTCTTGGGGTGTTTCACCTTGGGTTTATCCTATTAGGAACTCTCTGTGTTTCTTGGACTTGGGTGATTATTTCCTTCCCCATTTTAGGGAAGTTTTCAACTATTATCTCCTCAAGGATTTTCTCATGATCTTTCTTTCTGTCTTCTTCTTCTGGGACTCCTATAATTCGAATGTTGGAGCGTTTCATATTGTCCTGGAGGTCTCTGAGATTGTCCTCGTTTCTTTTAATTCGTTTTTCTTGTTTCCTCTCTGATTCATTTATTTCTACCATTCTATCTTCTATTTCACTAATCCTATCTTCTGCCTCCGTTATTCTACTATTTGTTGCCTCCAGAGTGTTTCTGATCTCATTTATTGCATTATTCATTATATTTTGACTCTTTTTTATTTCTTCTAGTTCCTTGTTAAACCTTTCTTGCATCTTCTCAATTCTTGTCTCTAGGCTATTAATCTGTGATTCCATTTTGATTTCAAGATTTTGGATCATTTTCACTATCAATATTCGGAATTCCTTCTCAGGTAGATTCCGTACTTCTTCCTCTTTTGTTTGGTTTGGTGAGCAACTCTCCTGTTCCTTTACCTGCTGAGTATTCCTCTGTCTCTTCATCTTGATTATATTGCTGTGTTTGGGGTGGCCTTTTTATATTCTGGTAATTTGTGGAGTTCTCTTTATTATGGAGCTTCCTCACTGTAGGTGGCGTTCTATCAGTGGCTTGTCAAGGTTTCCTGGTTAGGGAGGCTTGTGTTGGAGTTCTGGTGGGTGGAGCTGGGTTTCTTCTCTCTGGAGTGCAGTGGAGTGACCAGTAATGGGTTATTTTGAGCTGCCTGTATATTGAAACTCAGGGGAGTGTAAAGGAGGCAAGAATATACAATGGAGTAAAGACAATCTCTTTAACAAGTGGTGCTGGGAAAACTGGTCAACCACTTGTAAAAGAATGAAACTAGATCACTTTCTAACACCGCACACAAAAATAAACTCAAAATGGATTAAAGATCTAAATGTAAGACCAGAAACTATAAAACTCCTAGAGGAGAACATAGGTGAAACACTCTCCGACATAAATCACAGCAGGATCCTCTATGATCCACCTCCCAGAATTCTGGAAATAAAAGCAAAAATAAACAAATGGGATCTAATTAAAATCAAAAGCTTCTGCACAACAAAGGAAAATATAAGCAAGGTGAAAAGACAGCCTTCTGAATGGGAGAAAATAATAGCAAATGAAGCAACTGACAAACAACTAATCTCAAAAATATACAAGCAACTTATGCAGCTCAATTCCAGAAAAATAAACGACCCAATCAAAAAATGGGCCAAAGAACTAAATAGACATTTCTCTAAAGAAGACATATGGATGGCTAACAAACACATGAAAAGATGCTCAACATCACTCATTATTAGAGAAATGCAAATCAAAACCACAATGAGGTACCACTTCACACCAGTCAGAATGGCTGCGATCCAAAAATCTGCAAGCAATAAATGCTGGAGAGGGTGTGGAGAAAAGGGAACCCTCCTACACTGTTGGTGGGAATGCAAAGTAGTACAGTCACTATGGAGAACAGTGTGGAGATTCCTTTAAAAATTGCAAATAGAATTACCTTATGACCCAGCAATCCCACTGCTGGGCATACACACCGAGGAAACCAGAATTGAAAGAGACACACGTACCCCAATGTTCATCGCAGCACTGTTTATAATAGCCAGGACATGGAAACAACCTAGATGTCCATCAGCAGATGAATGGATAAGAAAGCTGTGGTACATATACACAATGGAGTATTACTCAGCCGTTAAAAAGAATTCATTTGATTCAGTTCTGATGAGATGGATGAAACTGGAGCCGATTATACAGAGTGAAGTAAGCCAGAAAGAAAAACACCAATACAGTATACTAACACATATATATGGAATTTAGAAAGATGGCAATGACGACCCTGTATGCAAGACAGGAAAAAAGACACAGCTGTGTATAACGGACTTTTGGACTCAGAGGGAGAGGGTGGGATGATTTGGGAGAATGGCATTCTATCATGTATACTATCATGTAAGAATTGAATCGCCAGTCTATGTCTGACGCAGGATACAGCATGCTTGGGGCTGGTGCATGGGGATGACCCAGAGAGATGTTATGGGGACGGAGGTGGGAGGGGGGTTCATGTTTGGGAACACATGTAAGAATTAAAGATTTTAAAATTAAATATATATATATAAATAAATAAATTTAAAAAATAAAAAATAAAATCAAAAAAATAAAAAAAAAAAAAAAAAAAAAGAAATCCCTTGCAATCCTATACACTAATAATGAGAAAGTAGAAAAAGAAATTAAGGAAACAATTCCATTCACCATTGCAACGAAAAGAATAAAATACTTAGAATATATCTACCTAAAGAAACAAAAGACCTATATATAGAAAACTATAAAACACTGGTGAAAGAAATCAAAGAGGACCCTAATCGATGGAGAAATATACCATGTTCATGGATTGGAATAATCAATATAGTGAAAATGAGTATACTACCCAAAGCAATCTATAGATTCAATGCAATTCCTATCAAGCTACCAATGGTATTTTTCACAGAGCTAGAACAAATAATTTCATAATTTGTATGGAAATACAAAAAACCTCGAATAGCCAAAGCAATCTTGAGAAAGAAGAATGGAACTGGAGGAATCAACTTGCCTGACTTCAGGCCCTACTACAAAGCCACAGTCATCAAGACAGTATGGTACTGGCACAAAGACAGAAATATAGATCAATGGAACAAAATAGAAAGCCCAGAGATAAATCCACACACCTATGGACATCTTATCTTCAACAAAGGAGGCAAGAATATACAATGGAGTAAAGACAATCTCTTTAACAAGTGGTGCTGGGAAAACTGGTCAACCACTTGTAAAAGAATGAAACTAGATCACTTTCTAACACCATACACAAACATAAACTCAAAATGGATTAAAGATCTAAATGTAAGACCAGAAACTATAAAACTCCTAGAGGAGAACATAGGTGAAACACTCTCTGACATAAATCACAGCAGGATCCTCTATGATCCACCTCCCAGAATTCTGGAAATAAAAGCAAAAATAAACAACTGGGATCTAATTAAAATTAAAAGCTTCTGCACAACAAAGGAAACTATAAGCAAGGTGAAAAGACAGCCTACAGAATGGGAGAAAATAATACCAAATGAAGCAACTGACAAACAACTAATCTCAAAAATATACAAGCAACTTATGCAGCTCAATTCCAGAAAAATAAATGACCCAATCAAAAAATGGGCCAAAGAACTAAATAGACATTTCTCCAAAGAAGACATACGGATGGCTAACAAACACATGAAAAGATGCTCAACATCACTCATTATTAGAGAAATGCAAATCAAAACCACAATGAGGTACCACTTCACGCCAGTCAGAATGGCTGCGATCCAAAAGTCTACAAGCAGTAAATGCTGGAGAGGGTGTGGAGAAAAGGGAACCCTCTTGCACTGTTGGTAGAAATGCAAACTAGTATAGCCACTATGGAGAACAGTGTGGAGATTCCTTTAAAAACTGGAATAGAACTGCCTTATGACCCTGCAATCCCGCTGCAGGGCATACACACCAAGGAAACCAGAATTGAAAGAGACATGTGTACCCCAATGTTCATCACAGCACTGTTTATAATAGCCAGGACATGGAAACAACCTAGATGTCCATCAGCAGATGAATGGATAAGGAAGCTGTGGTACATATACACAATGGAGTATTACTAAGCCATTAAAAAGAATACATTGGAATCAGTTCTAATGAGGTGGATGAAACTGGAGCCTATTATACAGAATGAAGCAAACCAGAAAGAAAAACACCAGTACAGTATACTAATGCATATATATGGAATTTAGAAAGATGGTAACGATAACCCTGTATGTGAGACAGCAAAAGAGACACAGATGTATAGAACAGTCTTTTGGACTCTGTGGGAGAGGGAGAGGGTGGGATGATTTGGGAGAATGGCACTGAAACATGTATGATACCATATAAGAAACAAATCGCCAGTCTAGGTTTGATGCAGGATACAGGATGCTTGGGGCTGGTGCACTGGGATGACCCAGAGAGATGGTATGGGGAGGGAGGTGGGAGCAGGGTTAAGGATTGGGAACACATGTACACCCGTGGTGGATTCATGTTGATGTATGGCAAAGCCAATACAGTATTGTAAAGTAAAAGTAAAATTAAAAAAAAAAAAAAAAAAAGACACCGTGGCTGCAGGGAGGGCCAGTCAGGTAATCCAAGAAGATCTCCCACCTCAAGATCCTTATTTCTGGGGCTTCCCAGATGGCTCAATGGTAAAGAATCCCCTGCCAATGCAGGAGACATGGAAGGATCTGATCCCTGATCTGGGAATATCCCTTGTGCCACAGAGAAAGTAAGCTCTTGAGCCACAAGTGTTGAGCCTGTGCTCTACAGCCTGGGAGCTGAAACTATTGAAGCCTGCATGCACTAGGGCCCATGCTCCACAACAAGAGAAGTCACTGCCATGAGAATACCCTGCTCGCTGAAACTAGAGGAAGCCCGTGCACAGCAACAAAGACCCAGCACAGCCATAATTAATTGATTAAAATAAAAAGATCCTTGAATTTATCGTCCACAGAGACGTACTTCCATATATGGTAACATTGTGGAGGCATTTTCAGCCCCAGTCCCAGAGTCGAGTGCCAGTGCCTGCTTGTGTAGAGAGAGCCTGAGTAAGACCAACTGAGGACTCTCCACTAACCCTGTTGAGTTGCTGACTATGGAATCCTGAAATGCAATAAATGACCCCTGTTTTAAAATAAAATAAAGTAAAATAAAACCCAAATGCTGGGTTCAATCTGTACTTACCGTATGAACACACAGGGTATGGTCCTTGACGAAATGAAATCTACGACCTGAACTTCACAATGACCCCACGGTTTGATAGCATAATGCAGAAAAACATTCAAAACTGCTGGCAGCAGTTTGTTTTTCCTATCGATCAGTGTGAAAATTATCAGTTTCTATAACCCCAAGGACGGAGAAGGCAATGGTACTCCACTCCAGTACTCTTGCCTGGAATATCCCATGGACAGAGGAGCCTGGTAGGCTGCAGTCCATGGGATTGCTAAGTCTGACATGACTGAGCTACTTCACTTTCACTTTTCACTTTCATGCATTAGAGAAGGAAATGGCAATCCATTCCAGTGTTCTTGCCTGGAGAATCCCAGAGACGGGGGAGCCTGGTGGGCTGCCATCTATGGGGTCGCACAGAGTCGGACACGACTGAAGTGACTTAGCAGCAGCAGCAGCATAACCCCAAGGAATACTCCCACATGCTAACTCTAGCATCCATCAAATGAGCATTTTCTATTTGTAAGCACAAACACTTTGTCCAAGGAATTTTGGTTATTATGGACATCTGTAGCTATACTTGGTGTGGGAGGATGGCTATGAGATACCATGACTACAGGAGTCACCATCACTGTATATCTTTGCAAATCCTCACACAAATAAGTTTCATTATGATAACTGTTTATTTTAAACAGGGGCTTTATGCATATAATCAGCAAGTTAACTTTATAGAGCATGGTTAGTCATCATGATTGTTTCCACATTGAATTTTCAAAGTGTTTTCCACATGTAGGCTTACTGCTAGTCTAAGCTCATGGGAGAGTGAATATGAAAAATGGAAGATTAGACTATAGGAAAATCCGAGGAATCCCAAAGGAGAGGTCCAACTGTGCCATTAGGAAATCTGTAGTGAATAATGTTGGAGCTTGCTACAGATTCCATCATATTCCTCTTTTGATTTTTATGTACACTCCCACCCCTGCTCACTTTCACTGTACTTCTTCCAAAAGCCAGAACCCAAGGCTCTTTTTATAAACTCGGATCCTTAGTGAGAATGATCTATGTACTTCTGTCCTCAACAGAGAAGAGAGGTGATTTTGGGAGCATGCAAGTCCAGCTCCCTGATCTCAAGTTCCTCTATGGGATCAGACTGAAGCTGCATTTCTTGGATTTCACCTGAGATCTGCCCTTTGCTGTTTCTCCTTTCCCAGCTTCCTCTGAGATCATTTCCTTATTATTAATAATTCAGACAGGAGACTTCACCCCAGGGTCTCATTTTGGGGAAGTCAACCTAAGACAGGACCCCAAAGCCCTCTGGACATATGGATGTGAATGGACTAAAGAAAGAGGTAGACACAACTCCCGTTCTTAAAAAACTATGTATCATCAAGCTGACACTTTTCTCCTACAGCCAAGAAGCAGAGACATTTCACTCTTGAACAGTAACTTAAAATGACAGAAAGAGGTTTCCATCCCAACTTTACCACCTTATAAAGTTTACCTGTCTACCTCAGAAAAAACAGAATATAAAACATCCTAAGACCTGTAATTCATATCTCTAAATTGCTAAAATATAGACCAAGAGAGCAACTTTAGTGCACGTCAATTAAAATCTCAAGATATAGGAAGGGCTACTGGGCTCATTCTTTGCCAGGGTGCTGGGACAAATTGGGAGAATGAATCATAGTCCATGGGTATAGATGCAGTCCTGGTTTGGTAAAATGATTCCTAATTCAAGACATGTAAAGGCACCTCAAATGAGAAAGGGACTTCCCCACTGGTACTAGTGGTAAAGAAGCACCCTGCCAATGCAGGACACATAAGAGACATGAGTCCAGTCCATGGGTTGAGACGATCCCATGGAGGAGGGCATGGCAACCCATTCCAGTATTCTTGCCTGGAAAATCCCATAGACAGAGGAGCCTGGTGGGTTCTAGTCCATAGGGTCGCAAAGAGTTAGACATGACTGAAGTGACTTAGCATGCATGCACGCAAACAAGAATCAGGCTTATAAACAAGGGTTACACATGGCCCCAGCAGAGCTATGTCCCCACAGATCTGATTTCCTAGATTAAAGGTTAATAAAAAGTGGTATCTATCAATTTCTCTGGGGACTGACACAAGCTATAAGTTGGTCCCCAGATAAATTATGGGGCATTCAAGGGAAATTAATCTGTAACACATCATAATAATTAGAAAGGATGAAGATTAGTATTAACCAATGGAAAAGAAATGCCATATGAACTATGCAAACATACAAGACAGAGCAGAATTACAATGAACAATAAAAACAAAGCCTGGAATAAAAAAGAATCCAAATGACTTTTATACCTCTTGCTATTTGCTTGATATGAACAACCCCATGAGCTAGGTACTACTATTACAGATTAAAGAAAAGTATAGTAAGCAACAAGCCCAGGACCTCAAAGTAAGTGGAAGCTCTGGTACTAATACAAGCATCAGAAACAGACATAGGTTAATAAAATGTCAGATGGTGAAAATAGAAAAAAAAAAAATTGACACTGAACAATGATGAGAATTATGTTTACAGAACAGTGCACAATGTCATTTGCCCCAACAAACAAACTAAAAATATAACAAACAAAATTCAAGAGGTGGGAAAACTCCCAGAGAGCTAATGTTCTCATCCTTCATAGCAGTGAGTAAAACTGATGCTCTCTATAACTGAACTGTAGTTGACATTTCAAGATGTCAATTTCTTAACGCAGAGTAAGTGGAATCACATAGGGTTCTATTTAGCTTGAGATTACATTTTTACATCATCATTGTTATCTATTTTTTATGTATCAAGAGAAGACTAGAACGATATTACCAAACGCTAACACTGTTAAGAATTCTCAGTGGTTCAGTTCAGTCGCTCAGTCGTGTCCGACTCTTTGCGACCCCATGAATAGCAGCACGCCAGGCCTCCCTGTCCATCACCATCTCCCGGAGTTCACTCAGTGGTAGTATATTGCAAAATTTGCTGTCATTCTTCCTAGAAATGCTTGGTATTATTTTATTTATATAAAGAATATGACCTCTCTTTCTTTAAAAATATAAACAAAGTAATAATATTATATTTTCATTATTGATTGGATTGTCTAATACTTAATTGAACAGGGGGACAATATCCTAATTTCCAAAAGGTCCACTTGTGTATACAGTTTCATCTTGACTTGAAATCCTTTAAGTCAATTTTTCTGGATTCATTCCTTTGTTTCCCTATTCATGTGTGAAAAACAGAATTAAACAAATAAATAAAATGTAGACAAAACAATCAATGGTGCTAGAGAGAATGTCAGTAAAATAATTCACCATGAGATACAGACTGACTGAAGGGTGAAGGACAGTGCAACCAGAAAGGGGATGACTTCACCCAAACATCCTTTTCATTGTCGCGTATCTTATCAAGCAGTATGTTAAGTGGAAGTGAAAGGAGGAAGTACTTGAGAGAGACAAGGTATGAAATATGGTCTGAGCATTTAAGAGATCAACATTTCATTGAGAACAGTTCTGCCTGGTAAAACATAAAAAGATTTAAAGCACAGTTAGATGAATAGCTAAAGATGAAAACCATTGCATCAGATAGAATCCTAGAGTTCTGTGGCTATGTTCAGATCATAAACATTAACTACAAACTAAATTAGGAACTCGAGTGGCTCAGTAGCAAAGAATCTGCCTGCCAATGCAGGAGACACAGGTTCAATCCCTAGATCAGGGAGGTCCCTTGGAGAAGGAAATGGCACCTCACTCCAGTATTCTTGCCTGAAAAATCCCATGGACAGAGGAGCCTGGCGGGATACAGTCCATAGGGTTGCAAATGAGTTGGACATGACTTAGCAACTAATATGGGCTTTCCTGGTGGCTCAGAGGGTAAAGTGTCTGCCTGCAATGCAGGAAACTCAGGTTGGATTCCTGGGTCGGGAAGATCCCCTAGAGAAGGAAATAGCAACCCACTCCAGTACTCTTGCCTGGAAAATCCCATGGATAGAGAAGCCTGGTAGGCTACAGTCTGTGGGGTCACAAAGTGTCAGACATGACTGAGCGACTTCACTTTAGCAACTAAACAGTAAGACCAGGAACTCAGGTGCCAAAGAATTTGATTTCAGTCAGAATAAATTCATGTGTTTAAATGTATGCATACTATAGGAAAAAAAAAAAAGATGGACAATATTGACTTTCATAGGAGCCAGAGAAATGCTGACTATACCTGTAGCTTCAAAGCAGTTAGTTATAAATGTGGGATGTGAGAGTGAGTATGTGTGTGTGTATAAATGAGAGTCTCTAGTGGAATGGTTGTTCAGACTAGTATGGTAAAGGGAAAATAATTAAGGTCCAGAGGGAAAACCAATAGTCAAGGGAAAAGTTTGAGTGTATGAAAATCCTTCATTGGCAGTGCATCTGGGTTATTAGAAGGCACACTGGAAGGGAACGGCACTCCACAGGGATCTGCAAAAAGTTGTCACATCAGATGGGAAGGCAAAAATGGGATGTGGGGATAAGAATTTGAGGATGGCGCTGACTGAGTTGAAACCCATTCAATTGGTGGACCTGTGACAGAGGGTGGAGACTATTACAAGGCACTGTAGGTACCTCATAAACATTATTTAAAGAGTAAATAGATGAACTAGTTAGATACCAGCCTCAGGTTTGCACATGAGAATTTGGTACAAAGTTTTAATCTACTTTCCAGACGCAAGCATTGGTGCTGAAAAAGACTAAAAACTACCATCAGCTATACATTTCTTGTTAAAAAGGAACGCCAATAAATTGGAACATGTCAAAGAGAAAGAGTTCCAAAATGACAACTAGGAGAAAGAAAAACCTTCTCTCTAGAAGGTTTACATGACGTGTGTGAGCAAAAACAGAGGTGGGCCAAGAAGAAGTGAAATGGGTTATTTTCACCTTAATGGGCATTAATGTGCAATAGGGGTGTTCATAGGTTGCAGAAGCTTGGCCCTGGCTTATCTGGTGATTCCTGGTAGAGGATGAAGTCTTAAGTCTTCCGCATAACATTTTAAGCTTAGAAAAATTTGGATATTTGAATTCTAGACTGTTAAAATGGATGAAACTAGTAAAACTTTCTTGGAATTAAAACTAAGGCAAGTTCCTTTTTGACTAATAGCCAGATGATGTTGGAAATTCTATCAGATACTTAGAAGCTATCAAGGATACTCAATATGAGAAAAAGCTTGCATGATAACATTCCTATCTCATCAATTTAATATATTTTGGATTTAGTTGCACTGGGTATTATGCTGTTAATTTAAAATTTAATCACTATAAAAATAATGAAAATGAAAGATATACCAATGAAATTTCACTACCACCCAATCAAGCAGCTTTATTTCCATGGTTCCCTCCTTTCTTCTTTCTCTCTCTCAACATAATTTCCTGCAGTGGCTTGATTTTCCATTGAATATTTATAATTGATTAAAATATTCCCCCACTAGTAAGTATTTCTTTCCTCCTCTCTCCTTTATATATAATTTAAAATAAATATCTTTATCCATTTTCCTCATTTTAAGTAATTTCAAAGCTTATAAAGGACATTATTTGTATTATATAAATATTTTTACAGCCCTTGGAATCTATTGCCAAATTTGGAACAGTCCTCTGGAAAACAGCCACAAGTGACAGCGATAAATAATGGCCATTTTTTTTCCAACTTTAGGAATTCTTGAGTGTTACAAACGAAGCATTCATATTTGGCAATTAAGTGTAAAAAAGTTATTTGTATTTCTTTGGTAACTAGTAAATTTTAATTCAGTCTCTCTTTGCAAGTGTGTATTAATTGAATCCTGATGCATAGCATGGCAATGAAATTAACATGAATGTTGATATCAAAAGACCTGGCCTTGAAATCTACTTTGCCTTCTTTTGTGACTGTTTTCTAGACTCCTCCACTAAACTATATGCAAGATCAGAGAAAGAAAATTGTCTTATCTGGTTTTGAAATGGCTAGCATTTAGTTCAGTCTCTATTACTAGAATGAGGTCAAAAATGTCTATTTATTTGAATTCAGGTGACTTACATAATCTCTCTGCAATAGAAAGAATCTAAAAGGTAACAGGTAGGATCTCAATCCTTCCTATTCATTCCTTTTCTATATTCCTATATATTCTATATTTCTATATTTTCTTGGGCCCCAATATCACTGCGGATGGTGACTGCAGCCATGAAATTAAAATAAGTTTGCTCCTTGGAAGAAAAGCTATGACAAACATAGACAACATATTAAAAAACAGAGACATTACTTTGTCAACAAAGGTCCATCTAGTCAAGGCTATGGTTTTTCCAGAAGACATATATGGTTGTGAGAGTTGGAGCATAAAGAAGGCGGAGCACCAAAGAATTGATGCTTTTGAACTGTGGTGTTGGAGAAGACTCTTGAGAGTCCCTTGGACAGCAAGGAGATCAAACCAGTCAATCCTAAATGAAATCAACCACAAATATCCTTGGGAAGTACTGGTGCTGAAGCTGAAGCTCCAGTACTTTGGTCACCTGATGTGAAGACCCGACTCATTGGAATGGACTCTGATGCTGGAAAAGATTGAAAGCAGGAGGAGAAGGGGATGACAGAGGATGAGAGGGTTGGATGGCATCACCGACTCAATGGACATGAGTCTGAGCATGCTCTGGGAGTTGGTGATGGAAGAGAAGCCTGGTGTGCTGCAGTCCATCGGGTCTCAAACAGTTAGACATGACTGAGCAACTGAATAACAAAGGATCTCAATCCTTCCTGTTCATTCCTTTTCTATGAGTTATTTGTTTATATCAATGGTAGGTTTTCCCTGTGTTTCTCATATGGACTGTTTTCTAGTTTCCTTTGTATGAGATCTTCACATAGTATAGTTATCAAAACTTTGTGTCACTGACAAATGCTACACTTTTTATATGCCTGTTCAGGAATACCTCTAATAATAAGCTAAAGAAAACTTCAGTTTAAATGCTGATACATATAAATTACATGCAAATTAACTTGGACAGAATGCCCATTTTCATAGCATTTAGTGGAACTAAAAATATGATTCAACTCTCCAGTTATCTTTTATTTATTTAGATTTAAACCTCAGGAACAAGGAAATGAATTAAACATACTCCACTGTTCATGATGTGTCATTGCTATTGTTTTGGTCAAGGTTCCATTCTTACTTCATTCACTTTGCATTCATAACAAATCTCTCCTCCATGCTCACCCATTGAAACCGACTTTAATGTATAAGATATATACCACTGAGCATGTCTTCATATTGTCGTTTTCTTTATATAGTTCATCTGGATTGCTGATTACTTATTACCCCTAATATTTATATCTGTATTATACTATAAGTAGTATCTATTAATTATATAATTTTTTTCAGTTCAGTTCAGTCACTCAGTCGTGTCCAACTCTTTGCAACCCCATGAATCGCAGCACGCCAGGCCTCCCTGTCCATCACCAACTCCCAGAGTTCACTCAAACTCATGTCCATCGAGTCAGTGATGCCATCCAGCCATCTCATCCTCTGTCATTCCCTTCTCCTCCTGCCCCCAATCCCTCCCAGGATCAAAGTCTTTTCCAATGAGTCAACTCTTCGCATGAGGTGGCCAAAGTACTGGAGTTTCAGCTTCAGCATCAGTCCTTCCAGTGAACACCCAGGAATGATCTCCTTTAGGACAGACTGGTTGGATCTCCTTGCAGTCCAAGCGACTCTCAAGAGTCTTCTCCAACACCACAGTTCAAAAGCATCATTACTCGGTGCTCAGCTTTGTTCACAGTCCAACTCTCTCATCCATATATGACCACTGGAAAAACCATAGCCTTGACTAGATGGAATTTTGTTGACAAAGTAAAATCTCTGCTTTTTAATATGCTGTCTAGGTTGGTCATAACTTTCCTTCCAAGGAGTAAGTGATTTTAATTTCATGGCTGCAATCACCATCTGCAGTGATTTTGGAGCCCCCAAAAATAAAGTCTGACACTGTTTCCACTGGTTCCCCATCTATTTCCCATGAAGTGATGGGACCGGATGCCATGATCTTTGTTTTCTGGATGTTGAGCTTTAAGCCAATTTTTTCACTCTCCTCTATCACTATAATCAAGAGGCTTTTTAGTTCCTCTTCACTTTCTGCCGTATGGGTGGTGTCATCTGCATATCTAAGGTTATTGTTATTTCTCCCGGCAATCTTGATTCCAGCTTGTTCTTCTTCCAATGCAATGTTTCTCATGATGTACTCTGCATATAAGTTAAATAAGCAGGGTGGCAATATACAGCCTTGACATACTCCTTTTCCTATTTGGAACCAGTCTGTTGTTCTATGTCCAGTTCTAACTGTTGCTTCCTGACCTGCATATAGGTTTCTCAAGAGGCAGGTCAAGTGGTCTGGTATTCCCATCTCTTTCAGAATTTCCCAGATTTTTTTGTGGTCCACACAGTCAAAGGCTTTGGCATAGTCCATAAGCAGAAATAGATGTTTTTTCTGGAACTCTCTCGCTTTTTCAATGATCCAGCAGATGTTGGCAATTTGATCTCTGTTTCCTCTGCCTTTTCTAAATCCAGCTTGAATATCTGGAAGTTCACAGTTCACTTACTGTGGAAGCCTGGCTGGAGAATTTTGAGCATTACTTTGCTAGCGTGTGAAATGAGTACAACTGTGTGGTAGTTTGAGCATTCTTGCATTGCCTTACTTTGGGATTGGAATGAAAACTGACCTTTTCCATTCCTGTGGCCACTGCTGAGTTCTCCAAATTTGCTGGCATATTGAGTGCAGTACTATAGCAGCAGCATCTTTTATGATTTGAAATAGCTCGACCAGAATTCCATCACTTCAACTAGTTTTTTGTTTATAGTGATGCTTCCTAAGGCCCACTTGACTTCACATTCCAGGATGTCTGGCTCTAGGTGAGTGATCACACCATCGTGGTTATCTGGGTGGTGAAGATTTTTTTTGTATAGTTCTTCTGTGTACTCTTGCCACCTCTTCTTAATATCTTCTGCTTCTGTTAGGTCCATACCATTTCTGTCCTTCACTGTGCCCATCTTTGCATGAAATGTTCCCTTGGTATTTTTAATTTTCTTGAAGAGATCTCTAGTCTTTCCCATTCTATTGTTTTCCTCTATTTCTTTGCATTGATCGCTAAGGAAGCCTGTCTTATCTCTTCTTGCTATTCTTTGGAACTCTGCATTAATATGCTTATATCTTTCCTTTTCTCCTTTGCTTTTCACTTCTCTTCTTTTCACAGCTATTTGTAAGGCCTCCCCAGACAGCCATTTTGCTTTTTTGCATTTCTTTTCCATGGGTAGGTCTTGATCCCTGTCTCCTGCACAATGTTACTGCTATCATGTAAGAACAGTTGTATTTTAATTATTTGATATTACCTAGCCCCGTAAGTGAATTTTTTCATTATGACTAATATTTTTGAGTGGACTATACAACATTTTCTATGTATGCAATTATGGAATCTACAATTACTTTTTCCATTTGATAGTATTTTATTCTTCCATCAACAATAGTTTCTACAATAATAAAAATAGCAATTATGATTATATTAGCCATTGCCATATCATTTTTTATTTTAAAGCAGTATATTGAATCATCTTCAATAATTTAATAATAACTAATAAGAATAAGAATAAGGTTTCTCCAGCTTTCTTTACTGTAAAATATGCTTCCTACTCCTGCTTACTGAATTTTAGCCAAGATCTTTACTGTTTCCTACACAATTATCATTATTTTTGTCCAACTAATTATCAATTATAAATCACATATATAATTTTTTCTCCCATTACAGGTTTTTTATTAGGGCAAATTGGCTTATGACACAATGATCACTGCAAGGTGGCACATCCGTAAATTCCCTCAGATTTTCAACCAGAACATGAAACCAGAGAAAAACCACAGCCTATTTCACCTTTCAAAAATATTATCATCTGCTGATGCCAGAGCCACAGAGAAATGATTCCACAACAGCTTTCTGTTCAGAACATGCTTAAGATGTTAACCAAATCATGGACACAAGTGTCTGAAAGATGGGACTTCAGGGAGACTACAAGCATCTTCATTTAGCTAGTGACCATTCCCCAGGAAGCTTGGATGTGGTCACTCTGTGATGTATTAATTGCAAATGGGCAAGTACATTAAATGGTGATTGGATCATCTTTTAGGGGTTTTAAGGACACATTTTAAAACATCTAGTCACTAGTCATCACTAATTATAATAACTCATCAAATGTCTACTGTAAAGTTTGACTCTCCATTCTATAAATTTTAACTACATACCTATGAAATGGGATCTCACCAACTAGACATTAAGATACCAGGCAGAAAACTGTTTTCTCCCCCATCTCAGTTTTTTTTTTTTTTTCAGTTTTTTAAGATATAATTGACAAGAAAAAATTGTACACATTTAGTTTATACAGTATTGATATACATCGGTAGACATCACCAACTTGATGGACATGGATTTGGGTGGACTCCGGGAGTTGGTGATGGACAAGGAGGCCTGGCATGCTGCAGTTCATGGGGTCACAAAGAGTAGGACATGACTGAGAGATTGAACTGAACTGAACTGAGGTTGTACAGTGTGATTTTTAAAGATGCATATGATTTAACTTGGACTGCCCTAGTGGTTCAGACAGTAAAGAACCTGCCTGCAATGCAGGAGACCTGGGTTCACTCCCTGGGTTGGAAAGACACCCTGGAGGAGGGCATATCAACCCACTCCAGTATTCTTGCCTGAGAAATCCCATGGACAGATAACAGAGAAGCGTGGTGGGCTACCGAGTTGTATATGGCTGAGTGACTAAGCACAGCACATTATTTAATATGCATTCTTTATGAGAGAAAACTGCTTTTAAATCTTGGGCTGTTGTTTGACACTGGCTACCACCATTAGTGGCCATGACTAACATCTCAAATGAGCCTCGTAGCCATCTCTTTCACTTGAATCTCTGTGACATGCATTCCCCAAAATGAAAAGCCAAGATAGAATGATTATATAACTTACTTTGTTCCATATATCACACATTTAATTTGTTTTTAAAAACTTAGTATTTTCCCTAGATAAGGTTATCTAATTTGGCCTGACAAGAACATATTTCTTTCTTTTTATAGTCACATATTAAAACTACTGAAAAGTGGCACCTCTCTTTTGTTTTTAAGACCTACAGATTAATAAATCTCACTTGTCCCCCAACACAAATTTAGTGTCAAACTTTACCTAAGACTGAGTCAGCATAATTAAACAATTCTGAGTTGTTTTTAAATCTCCCATCAGGTAATACTGTGCTCCTAATATTGTTTTAAAATACACAAACTGAGAATTCAACTAGAATTTTATGACTTATCTATAAAAACTCTAACAGGATATGTTCAATTTCAAGAAAACAAAACTGATTATTCGGTGGGGATTTTTATGGCCAGATTCATTCCTACACCAGAATTTTTAAATAAGATAATTGATATTACTTGCAAAAAATTAACTTGTAACATTATGATTGGACAGTTTCCCTCATATCCCAGATATTCTCCTTTTTACTATTTTCATATGCAAAATAAAAAGGAGCACAAATGGACTCAGGAATCGTTCACAGCTTTCATTAATGCTTTGATTTTCTCTCCGGAGAAGGGATAGGTTAGTAAGAGGTTTCACCACTCTGAACTGTGAGTGATGCTGGGGGAATTATCTAGAAGATAGAAGAACTCTGCTCTAGGACAACAGAGATGGAGCAGTTGTTATTTGGCTTATTTTTAGTAGGACCTCTATCCAGCCCAACTTGGATCCAAGGTAATCCATTATCTTCATATTCACATCCAGCCCACACAATCACTTTTAAAGATTCCTATGCTCTGTATTATCTCTTGAGGCCTATGTTGAGAGGGAAGAATACAGGCATTGTTTCCCTCTGGATCCACCAACCCCCAGTGAAGGACTTAGGGGATATAGATACTGCTTCTACCGCTGAACTAATTAGACCTTGTTTGAAGCCTGGTACCTAATCAAGCCAGAGCTTAGTTATGTTTATATGCCAGAAGTTCAGTCAAGTTCAGTCATTCAGTCATGTCCAGCTTCTTTGTGATTCCATGAACCGCAAGATGCCAGGCCTCACTGTCCATCACCAACTCCCGGAGTCCACCCAAACCCATGTCCATTGAGTCGGTAATGCCATCCAACCATCTCATCCTCTGTTCTTCCCTTCTTCTCCTGCCCTCAATCTTTCCCAGCATCAGGGTCTTTTCAAATGAGTCAGCTCTTCACATCAGATGGCCAAAGTATTGGAGTTTCAGCTTCAGCATTAGTCCTACCAATGAACACCCAGGACTGATCTTCTTTAGGATGGACTGGTTGGATCTTCTTGCAGTCCAAGGGACTCTCAAGAGTCTTCTCCAACATCACACTTCAAAAGCATCAATTTTTGGTGCTCAGCTTTCTTTATAGTCCAACTCTCACATCCATACATGACCACTGGAAAAACCATAGCCTTGAGTAGATAGACCTTTGTTGACAAAGTAATGTCTCTGCTTTTCAGTATGTTGTCTAGGTTGGTCATAACTTTCCTTCCAAGGAGTAAGCATGTTTTAATTTCATGGCTGCACTCACCATCTACAGTCATTTTGGAGCCCAGAAAAATAAAGTCAGCTGCTGTTTCCACGGTTTCCCCATCTATTTGCCATGAAGTGATGGGACCAGATGCCGTGAACTTAGTTTTCTGAATGTTGAGCTTTAAGCCAACTTTTTCACTCTCCTCTATCACTATAATCAAGAGGCTCTTTAGTTCTTTGCTTTCTGCCATAAGGGTGGTGTCGTCTGCATATCTGAGGTTATTGATATTTCTCCCAGCAATTTTGATCCCAGCTTGTGTTTCATCCAGCCCAGCATTTCTCATGATGTATTCTGCATAGAAGTTAAATAAGCAGGATGACAATATACAGCCTTGATGTACTCCTTTTCCTGTTTGGAACCAGTCTGGTTTTCCATGTCCAGTTCTAACTGTTGCTTCCTGACCTGCATATAGGTTTCTCAAGAGGTAGGTCAGGTGGTCTGGTATTCCCATCTATTCCAGAATTTTCCACAGTTCCTTGTGATCCACACAGTCAAAGGCTTTAGCGTAGTCAAGAAAGCAGAAATATATGTTTTTTCTGGAACTCTCTTGCTTTTTCGATGATCCAGTGGATGTTGGCAATTTGATCTCTGGTTTCTCTGCCTTTTCTAAAACCAGCTTGAACATCAGGAAGTTCACGGTTCAGGTATTGCTGAAGCCTGGCTTGGAGAATTTTGACATTACTTTACTGGCATGTGAGATGAGTGCAGTTGTGTGGTTGAGCCATCTTTGGCATTGCCTTTCTTTGGGATTGGAATGAAAACTGACCTTTTCCAGTTCTGTGGCCACTGCTGAGTTTTCCAAATTTGCTGGCATATTGAGTGCAGCACTTTCACAGCATCATCTTTCAGGATTTGAAATAGCTCCACTGGAACTCCATCACCTCCAGTAGCTTTGTCCGTAGTGATGCTTTCTAAGGCCCACTTGACTTTATATTCCAGGATGTCTGGCTCTAGGTGAGGGATCACAATATGCTCAAAGAAATCAGCAATTGTGTCTTGCAAGCAATAGAAAGTAACTGATCATTATATAGCTCCTGTGTTAATGTATGTAGCCCTCTAGGTGAAAATATATTATTTAAAAAGTGTTACACAGAGAGATATAAGAGATAACATTTCCAGTGGCTGGTCAAGCACCTTTCAGGAGGTGACCAGTATCACTTACATCATAAGTGACTTTTGCATCATTTAACTACAGAGTTCTTCTTCTAGGTTTCTAGTTGAAACATTTAACAATAGACAGCTCTATGAGCTCATCTTTAACAGTGCCATTAGCTGACTGCCTGATAAGATTAACTTCTTTATCTGTATGTGAGGTTATTTAATATCCTCCTTATCAGAATCACACTGACCTATGCAATTATGGATGCTGAGATTTGATTTTTGCCTCCCATTAATTTACTTTCATGATGCTAACAGAGTAATGAAATGTGTATCCATATAGAATAATCAAAGAACCTAGAGCCTATTCATATTCATGATTTAAACAGAACAAGTAAGTGTATTAGTTTCCAAATGCTTCTCTAGGTTGCCACAAACACAGTGGCTTAAAACAACACAAATATATTATGTTACAGCACTAGAGGACTGAAGTCTAAAATGAGTAAGCAAGGCTGCATCCTTTCTGGAAGTTCCAGGGGAGAATGTTTTCTGAACTTTTCCAGCATTCAGAGCCTGCCCACATTCCTTGGCTCATAGCCCGTTCTTCATGTGTCAGTCTGACCTCTGCTTTTATCATCACATCTCTCTCTCTGATTCTGATCCTCCCACCTCCCCTTGTGATTAGATCAGACCACTGAAATAAACCAGGATAATCTCCTCATCTCAAAGTCCTTAACATTCTCATATCCGAAAAGTCACTTTAGTCAGAGAAGGTAATGTATTCACAGGGTCCTGGAATTAGATTCTGGACATCTCTGGAGGCTACGCTTCTACCTACTATAGTAAACAGTGCCAAATCCAGTGTTTTGTGTGTGTGCATGACAGCAAAAAAAAAAAAACTATTGCCACTTCTCATCTGAACTGTAGATGAATCATTCAACACCTTATCTATCCAAGGTGCAGATGATAAAATAGTGTTTTATTATATAGAACAGTGGGAAGCACATCAACTCCCAAGTCAGAAAGTGTTCTTTTAATATCCTGAATTTTCCACTCAACTGTAATCATTCATTGACAAGTTATTTAACTTCCCTGATCTTTAGTTCTATAATCTGTAAGAGCAGTAATGTTCATCTTGTAAATTGTAAGTAGTTTTACCTTATCATGAAGACTAAATAAATTAGTGTGTTTAAACATCCTGACACTTTGTGGCATGGTACTTGATAAATTTGTGTCTGCTTTTATTAAAACTATAATTACCATCAAGTCAGAAGCTCCAGTATCCCAACTTTTCCTCCTTGTCTTTATTTCCTCAAAGAGGGTCCCTTTATTCTTATTTCCAGAAATATTGTCAAGAATGCTGGCATGCTTCTCCCAAGTGAGAAATCTGTAACCTAACCACACTGTAGGTACTGGACAGCACTCCAGGGCTCTTGCCTCTCATCACAGCACAAAGGCTTGTGGAGTGCTCACCCTCCAGCCAGGATCAACTGGCTACCACTCCGCTGCTTTACACAAGCCTTCCTGTTCCCCAACTGCTAAATAAGGACATGATTTCATTTTTAGCTCATAAAGATACTGAATTATAACTGCATGTAGTGGTTTATTCCAGTTAGTAATGGGATGTGGCATATGTATTTGTTAATGCATTTATTCCTATCAATTATAAAGATATAGACACACAGTGATGTGTTCAGAACAGAGTCTATCTAAATTTCAAATGGGAATTACTCATTCCTTCTCAATGATTAACCCATTGATTTACTGGGAAATCTGTTAAAAATCTATCCTAGTTTATCTCTTAGCAAATTGTAATCTAAACTATTAATTGCAAAGAGCAGACAGGTTTTATGCAAAAATTAGTCGACAAATAATTGTGATAAAAAATAACTCTGTAGTCAAGAACCAATTGATAAGCAAACCACACAAGTTTTAAAATGCTATCTTTTTTTAACTTTTTATTTTATACTGGAATATAGCCAATTTGGGCTGCCCAGGTGGCACTAGTGGTAAAGAACCCGCCTACCAAAGCTGGAGACATAAGAGACGCAGGTTGAATCACTGGGTTAGGAATGATCCCTTGGAGGACAGCATGGCAATCCAGTCCTGTATTCTTGCCTGGAGAATCCCATAGACAGAGGAGCCTGGCATGCTACAGTCATGGGGTGGCAAAGAGTCGGGCATGACTAAAGCAACTTAGTAGGCAAGCACATAGCCATTAGCAATGTTGTGATAGTTTCAGGTGGATAGTAAGGGACTCAGCCATACATATACATGTATCCATTCTCCCCCAAGTCCTCTCCCATCTATGCTGCCACATAATATAACATTTAACAGTTCTCTGTTAAAACGCCATCTTTTAGTTGCGAGTCTCACCAAATCCCTATTAAAATTTCATTGTAATGATGAGATCAAAAGAAAAGGTTCTTGTGGTATATATAAAAACATCATCACATTTGGTTAAAACAGATTTATTTCATTCACCCATCTCCTTCCTTTTTTCTCGCTTTTTAATGAGCTGGCTGCACTCCACATGTTAGTTGATGACTGTCAAGTCTGTAACCAGGCCAGAAAGCAGAACCACATTAGGGACTTTAATTCAGCAAACTAGTCACTGAGTTTTCAGAAAAACTGAAAACTTGAGAAGATGAGGTACCTAGAGATAGCTCGTCTGCAAGAAACGGCTGCACTCCCTAAAACTAGAGGTATGAAATAAAGAAGAGATGATGACATCAGAGTCCAGGAGCCACGCTCAGTAGGGAGCTGAAGCCCGAGTGAAAGTACTTCCAGAGAGACCACCAGATGAGCCCATAGAAGGGGCTACTGGCTGCAAGCAAGAACTCTGGAAGAGGGCCCACCGGCAGGAGCTAGACCCATGATATGGGGTTGCAGGTGGGACTGAGACCATAAATGAAGAACTGGTGGCAAGTCAGGGCTGTCTGTTATAGAAAGGACTTGAGTCATGGAAGAAGAGCCACTGCTGAAGATTCATCCTGAAGCAGAGAGAGGGAGAGTTAGACTGATTGCCCTTCCCTTGCTTTGGAACAACAGAACTTAGATTGACTGAACATACCAAACATAAGATGGGCAATGGGACCCAAGGAGTATAGTTTTCAAATATCCCTCTCTGCTGTAGAGAGAAGAACACAGAAAGAAGAGAGGAGGGGTGGGGGTAGAAAGCACACCTGAAAATAAACGTGTGTGTGTACTCAGTCATGTCCAACTCTTTGTGACTGCATGAACTGTAGCCCACCAAGCTCCTCTGTCCATGGGATTTCCCAGGCAAGAAGACTGGAGTGGATTGCTATTTCCTTCTCCAGAGGATCTTCTTGGCCCAAGGATCAAACCCGCGTCTCTTTTGTCTCCTGCACTGGCGCGGATTCTTTACCACTAGCACCACTTGGGAAGTGCTGAAAATAAATAGTCATGGGCAAAATAGCTAGAACTAGGATTCAGAGAAGATAAAAGTAGGTATTAACATTTGGGGGGATTCAACCAACTCCAGTATTCTTGTCTGGGAAATCCCAAGGACAGAGGAGTCTGGTGGGCTACAGTCCGTGTGATCACAAAGAGTTGAACACAATGGAGTGCACACACACACGTTAACCTTTTTTAAAGAGTCGTCTTAAATTGTCGTGATTTGCTCTTTTGTTTTTTATTTGCCACTGTCTTGTGGAAATGATTGCTAATGTGCTCTAATGTGCTTTGGCATCATGATTATTAATTTATCTAAGTATTGGATATAAACCTTTAACTGTTCTGAGAAGCATCCAGGTGCCATTCACAAAAATTCACCTAGGCCACTTTCATGCACTGGGCAGTGACCGTTCAAGCCTGGCCTATTCATTAACTGCCCCATCTTGATCTGCAGACCGTCACATTACCCATCCTCTTCTCAACTCTAAGAAAATATACACATGACCATCATCACCAAAATGAACAACTACATTCACATATCCTGTAACAGGGCTCAGGACAATTGTGAAGAATCAGGAACCGGATTTTGCGCCATTTTTCCAGAAAGGAAAAGCAAAAATCAGAGATTTTGACTAACTTTATTCAAGTCAAACAACTAAAAGCAAGTAATAGACATAAAATTTGGTACTATGAACTAAAATACTTTGTCCTCTTTGTCTGTGCCCCCATGTTAAAATATGTAATTAACTCCAGTTATAGTCTAGTAACCTCAAGATCCAGAAGTTGGTTACAAAGTTAATTAAATAAGTGATAGTGGTTGGGGTACTTCAGTTACATTATGAAGAGGCATCTACCATCATGAACAATTTTGGCTTTTGAGAAAACATGGGGTGGTTTCTTTACAGGCAAAAGATAGAACAACAACTTTAACAAATGTACTGATAATATACTGATTATATGAATTCAATCTGAGAAACAAATGATTGCTACAGAAAAAATAATAACCTCGTTAGAAGAAAACATTTGCCTTCTAGTTAAGCATGGTAAAATAACTGACGTAGCACTTATTCATGCATTGGAGAAAGAAATGCAACCCACTCCAGGGACGGGGAGCCTGGTAGGCTGCTGTCTATGGGGTCGCACAGAGTTGGACACGACTGAAGCGACTTAGCAGCAGCAGCAGCAGCAGCACTTATTAGCCTTTATTCATTCCTCCCTTCCTTAGATTACCACACCAATATCTCTAATTTTGTGAGTCACAGGATTTATTAAATGCCATTTGTGTTCTTTAGATATCTTTAGTATATTTTTCTTTACCATCTGAGCCACCAGGGAAGCATAATAAAATTTTCTAAATAACCGCGAAAGAGAGAAAAGTCATATTATTTTTGCTCCTCCAAAGTTAATTTGATCTCCTCTTTTATCTTGCAAAAAATGTATTCTTTTATCCATATGATAATTCTGTTTACCCTAGCATATGATGTCACACTTCAATCCAAAAAGACAGCATTGTATTTAAACATAACTATTATTTCTTCTGCATTTTCCTCTCCTTGGTATTAGAATAAAGGTGTCATTTGAACCATGCAGCCTAATTTTTGTACTAATGAAAGAAAACTCATATTTTAAGGCAAGACAAGAAAAATTTAAATATAAAATTTTGCTCTCCCCATGTGGACCTTCTCCCTCCTCTCAAGTGTGCATTTTACATCTGCATTATGTGTTAACCAAACCTTCCCAACGGCAGAAATACCAGTTCAACCATCAGCATCCACTTTTCTTCTTCTGGAGCCAGCTATGTAATCTCTTAAAAGATAAGTTTACTTACTTATGACTGTATTAATGTAACTATGAATACTACTTATATTCTGCCTATTTTACAAGATTAGGTCTTACACTAACAAGTGTGTGACTCTGCCTCTGATAAAAATGATAACTAGGCAACTTGAAATGATTAATGAAATATATAGTTCTGTAAGATAAATGGCTATAATAATGTAGCTCCAGATACTGGAAGAATCAACAGAAGGAAACAGACCATTTCTTGGACCATAACTGATTAGCAAGACAGGCGTTCCACAGGCCCTCAGCTACTATTAACAGGGCCTAGTCCTGGGCTGCTGTGCCCCCTTCCAGGGGGTTTTCCTGACCCAGGGATCAAAACCCAGGTCTCTAACATCTCCTGCATTGGCAGATGGGTTCTTTACTACTAGCACCACCTGGGAAGTCCAACAGCAAATTAAAAGGACTACCAAAGAAATCCATGTTCAACCTGGTAATGAGCTTTCTTAGCACCGTGGAACAAATTAGTCACAAAATGCCTCCAAAACCTTGGCCAAAATTAAGACTGGAAGGGAGGGAATTGTAAAATAAAGAATACTGCCTACTGTCCAGTTCTGGAAGAATCAGTTCATTAGCCTCTGCAGTCACTGGCCTATATACTGCACCATGCTGAAAGGAATTTAGAGCAAAGATCAGGATGAGACACTTTGCACTCTGGGGAAAATGGCAGAATTGGCCTTTAGATAGTTAGATATTTGTAGGAGAAAATCTTGTGAACCCAATTTCTTGCATCTTCTCATACTTAGAAAAGCACTAAAACTTTGAACTAAAATACTTGCTCCTCCCAATGAGTAGTCACTCTCTACCAAGATATGACCTTGCTTGCATGTACCCCTTCACCAAAGTCACATATATACTGACCTTACACTCATGTGGACTCAAAGAAAATTTTCCATTTCTCTTTTAGATTGACTATATATTAATTTTTGTCAACAGCAGCTATCATAAAGCTAAAATAGTTATATGGATATAGTGAACACACACACTGATGTACATGTTTTTGTGTATGTATATACATATACGTGTGTTTAGTCAGTAAATCATGTCTGACTCTTTTGCGACCTCATGGACTGTAGCGTGCCAGGCTCCTTTATCCATGGGATTTCCCAGGCAAGAATACTAGACTGGGTTGCCATTTCCTTCTCCACGGGTCTTCTGGACTCAGGGGTTGAACCTGCATCTCCTACATCACAGGCTTATTCTTTACTGCTGAGCCATGAGGAAAGTCCATATATACATATATACACATGTATATTTGTGTGCATGTATATCTTTCAGCTGCATGTACACATTTATGTTTATCATTGCCTATAAATGAGTACAAATAGCAGAGAACAGACATGCTGGAAAGTAGATATGATATCATAGATGTATAAATAGAAATGTGAAGACAAAAGGACATTTATTAATAAATACTTGTGTACTCCTGTGTGGATATATACAAACCATAGGGTTTATATTCTGATATATGATTTCTCATATTAGATTCACCTTGCATTGGCTCTGAGACTGCAGAACAGTGTGTGTGTGAGGGAGACAGAGAAATAGAGAAACACCTTAGCACGGTTACTGCAGCAGATCAAAATTGGAAATTTATTATAGAGAATGGGAAGTTTTTACCTGAGTCATTTTGACTCAGAACACCAAGAAAAAAATGCATGAAAAATTCAAAGACAACTACACTGAGGACCAAATTATCAAAGTTTGGGGCAAAAGTCCAGAGACTTGGCTAACCAGAGGTCTGTAATTGCTCACTCAAACAGAAACCACAATGTATTGGTCCAGAAAAAGAGTGACTACATCTTTCCTCTCTTAACCTTTTGGCCCCAATTTCATTCTTCTTCCCTTTGGGTCTCCTTTTGAAGTGTGAAGAGTGCTCGTTTATTTGTTTTCAGCGTGGTCTCACAAGAAATAGTGGATGCAGACAAGTAGCCCGACTGCAAAACATGAAGTACTGTTGATGAAAACATGGAGTCTGCCTCTCAAGGAGGTGGCGGAGGGAGGCAGCGGGACGGTGAGAAGTTGAAAACTAGCATTAAAATAGTGCATAGCTCAGAGAACTCCACTCAGTGTTATGTGGCAGCCAGAGAGGAGGGAAGTTGAGGGGAGAATGGATGCCTGCATATGCATGGCTGAGTCTCTTTGCTGTTCACCTGAAACTATCACAACATGGTTAACTGGTTATACCCCAATACAAAATTAAAAGGTTTTTAAAAAATAAAATAAAATGGTGCACAGCTACCATGTTCCAAATATAAGATGGAAATACAGGTCTTCACGATAAATTCAAGAACCAATAAAAATAACTATATTTTGGGGCTTTTTCTCTCTTGTTTCACGGCTTAATTTTTTTCTTACTTTCTTACATTTTAAAATTATTCTAGTGTTTTAATGTAAACCAAGGCAATTCATTTTCAAAGGGCAATGGTTACAAATATGCTAATACAATTCAATGCTCCCCACAGCCCCAACCATATTTATTTTTGAACCAAAGATCCCCCCAGAAAAATTTTTCTTCCACTGGTCTCTTATGGGTTTTTCCCTTCTCTAGCTTCACTGATAACTGCAATTAGAAGAATAAAAGCAAACAGTTATTTTTTATTCAGCAAATAAGGGTCATAAATGGGCATTCATCCAAAGTTTGGGACAAAAATCCAGAGACTTGGCTCACCAGAGGCCTGTAATTGCTCAAACAGAAACCACCATGTACTGGCCCAGAAAAAGAGTGGGCCAGTTATGGTAGCTCACTTGGTAAAGAATCTGCCTGTTGCAGGAGACCTGGGTTCAATCCCTGGGTTGGGAAGATCCCCTGGAGAAGAGAATGGCAACCCACTCCAGTATTCTTGCCTGGAGAATCCCATGGACAGAGGAGCCTGGTGGGCTATAGCCCATGAGGTTGCAAAGAATCAGACACGACTGAGTGACTAACACACACACACATACACACACAGGCAATCACATATATTTCTCTAAACCTCACAACAACTCTGTAAGAGGCAATTACTGCCTATTCTCAGTTTTATAACAAAACACTGGTAAAGGAATGGTAGGTACTGGGATCTGTAAATAGTACAGGCAACGAAGTTAAGGCTATACCGAAGTCTGTAAGGGACATGTTCATCCAGATTTCCTAAGGGGAAAAAAAATATAATACAAATCTTACAGCTCAATTCAGTGAAGAATCACCAGAGACCTTCTGACCCTGGAATTCCCTTGCTGGTTTATATGTGTGAAATTCTAAGAAATAGGCAACCTTGCTTGTAGCATACTTCTGTGTGTGTTGAAAAAAAGTAAGGAATTAAACTAAAATATCCACTAAACAATAAAAGATCAAATACATTATGATTCATCTATACATGGAAAACTATGAAGCTTAAAATTAAACAGGTACATTATTGTGGGGAGGCTATCAAGATGGCAGAGTAGGACACTGAGCTCACCTCCCCCCATGAACACATCAAAAATGTAACTATGCAAGGAGCAATTCTCATTGAAAACAAACTTGCAGAGGGACTCATACAACCAAGGGTGTAAAGAAAGATCCAAATGGAGTTTGGTAGGAAGGGAAGAGCATCAGTCATGGAAACCTGTACCCCTAGGAGGAGGACACAGACAAGGAAGGGGATTTTACCAGCCTGGAGTGCCGGGAGCCAGTGTGAGGAATCCCGCCCATGACAAGGTCATGAGGAAGGAAGCTGACATATGCAAGGCGTGCTCAGACTTCAGGGACCCCTCTGGAAATTCCTAAGCATGTACCCCAACAAAAATCTGCCGGTTTTTGTGCTCTGCTTTTCCACTCTTCTGACATTTTCTGGAAAAAGTCAATTCAGGGCTTTAGTCTTCTGCATTTGAAAGAGTGTTTCAATCCAAATACCCCTCTGATGGCTTTCTAGCCTGCCTGCAGGGCTCGTACAGCTGCGCATGTGATTGTTTGAGGCCTCCTGACCGCAGGAGGCACGGGAAGCTTAAAACATCCTAGGAATGGAGGGGCTTCCGCGGAGTTAAAATCTTTAGAATAGGACTGATTAAAAGTTTCATTTGTTGAGTCAATGCTTGCTGCTGAATTTTCATATCCTTTATTTTTAGATTAGTTGGTATATAGAAAAACAAGTAGTAGACCTGGTATTAGCAACATTAGATCTTTGAGTTAAGTACCTTCTTTGTTATAACCCACTGCGCCTTTGTTCTATAGAGATGTAACTGTAATGCTTTAAGGAGATGCAGATTAAAGAAAAACACTTCAGGAGAAACAAATTAACATTCATTAAGGAAGAGAGCCAAAAAGTGTTAACAAGCCTCTTGGCCAGAAGATAATGTAAATCACCTGAGACCTTTTGTATACAAAATGATATACAGAAAGAGTCTGGGCTGCGAACGCTACATAATTTTGTGTTACCCATTGATCTCCATGTTTTATCAAATGTATGAAAGGCCTTCTGAACAATAAAGGACGGGACCAGTTTCTCGGACCAGTTTCTCGAACTAGTCTCTTGGCCTGCTTTCTTGGGAATCTGGCTCCCTCCGTGTCTCTCTCTCTCTTCTTCTCTCCCTTTCCCTCTCTCTGCTCTTTACTTTAATTTCAGGCTGAATCTCTACCTGGGGCGCGGAGGCTCGCCAGGTCTACTTACTTGCCCTGGCTGTTAAGACCCACGCGAAAGGGAGCTTAAGGCGAGGCACCCTCAGATATTCAAGCGGGCGCCGGTGGCCCAACGTAGATGGTGCAAATTCCTTGTCTGGAATTTTATTGGTCTTCTGCGTAAACCGAGCTATTCAGCCCTCTTCTTCCACTTAATCTTCCTACTACGCTATAGTTTCTTAATCTAATCTTATATCAATCAATAAACAAGTCTTTCCACGCCAACACCGTCCACCCTTCGAATTCCCTGGATCCACTGGGGCTGGACCCCGGCACTGGAGATCCTCCCTGGAGAGTGAGCTGTTCAAAGCACATAGTGGACACCCCAGCCCTGGGGTCCAACACTGGGAAGACAAGTCCCCCTAGCTAGCTTGAAAACCAGTAGTAGGAATGCAAGGACTGTGAGAAACCTAGACTTTTGCTCATGAAGAAGATACATGTGCTTGCTTTCTCCTGGGAACAAGGCAGAGGAAGCAGAATTAAACTGCCTGGGACTCTGGCTGGTTTCCATGACTACCCTCGTCACCCTGGACCACGCTGAGTACCCACTCTGGTCCCTGTGGCTCTGCTGCTGCTCCACACTAGGGCAAAGTCTGCCAGGGCCAAAGAGGGAGCACAGATGGGTGGAAAGAGCCAGCTTGGACCCCGCACAGCTTCCAAACAGAGTGAGAGTGGTCATTACTGGCATTCATGGAGGCATTACATCAGAAACAGTCTGGATCTCAAACTGATGTGGCAACACTGTCTCGCCATGAACATCAGACCTCACTGGATGCCTATCCTGGCCCCTCTTGTTCCAGCACTACTCCTTTCTGGGTTGAAAGTGCTATTGCTCAGAGGAGGAAGGGCGCACACTTAGAGGGAATGGAACCCACTTGGATCCAACCGTCAGGTTTCTGCTCCAGAACTCTAAGACATGAACCCGCCTCAGCAGGGCAGTGTTAGCCAGTGAGCATAGGAGAAGCCTTGGCTCGCACCTGGTTCCAGCTCTAGCCCCTCCATCTCCATTCCCACCTCCCACCAATGTGAGAGCTGCCAACTCACCCTCATGGAAGACATGAGCCCTGATCATGTCAGATACAGATCTTCCACCAAAGCCACTGGGCACACGTAGACTACATAGCAATGCTCCCACAAAAGGACACTCCTTCAAGACCAGGGTAGGTAACTATTTCACCTAATTTCTAGAGACAAAGAAAGTTAAGCAAATGATAAGACAGAGTAATTTGTTCCAAAGAAAAGAACAAGAAAAGAAAAAGAACTAATGAACAAGAAATACTTTATCAGATAAAGAGTTAAAAGCATTAGTAATAATAATGCTAACTGAAATATGGAAAAGAACAGATGAACAGAGAATTTTAACAAGGAACTAAAAATATTTTTTAAGAAATAGAATTGAAGAGTACAATAACAACAAAAAACACTAGAAGGAATTAATACCAGACTAGGTGATACAAAAGAACTCATAAGAGAGCTTAAATACAGAATAATAGAAATCATCCATTTTAGACAGCAAAAATGAAAACAAAAAATGAGACCAGTTTAGGGGACAACAGTAACAGTACTAACATTCACAGTATAGGGGTCCCAAGGGCTGCCGTTTACAGGGGCGCACAGAGTCGGACACGACTGAAGCAACTTAGCAGCAGCAGTAGCAGCAAAAGGAGAAGGGGCTTCCCTGATAGCTCAGTTGGTAAAGAATCTGCCTGCAAGGCAGGAGACATTGGTTTGATTCCTGGGTCATGAAGATCCACTGGAGAAGGGATAGGCTACTCACTCCAGTATTCTCAGGCTTCCCTTGTGGCTTGGCTAGTAAATAATCCACCTGCAATGTGGGAGACCTGGGTTCAATCCCTGGTTTGGGAAGATCCCTTGGAGAAGGGAAAGGCTATACACTTCAGTATTCTGGCCTGGAGAATTCCATGGAATCCCATCTAGAAGCTTTCATAAGGCTTTTATCCTTCTCCATCAGAGGGCAGACAGACTGAAAAACACCATCACAGAAAACTAACCAATTGAATCATATGGACCAAAGCCTTGTCTCACTCAGTGAAACTATGAGCCAGGCTAATGTAGGGCCACACACGACAGGTGGGTCATCGTGGAGAGTTCTGACAAAATGTGGTCCACTGGAGAAGGGAATGGTAAAACACTTCAGTATTCCTGCCTTGAGGACACCATGAACAGTGTGTAAAGGCAAAAAGATAGGACACTGAAAGATGAACTCCCCAGGTCAGTAGGTGCCCAGTATGCTACTTGAGATCAGCGGAGAAATAAATCCAGAAAGAATGAAGAGATGGAGCCAAAGCAAAAACAACACCCAGTTGTGGATGTGACTGGTGATGGAGGCAAGGTCCAATGCTATAAAGAGCCATACTGCATAGGAACCTGGATGGTTAGGTCCATGAATCAAGGCAAATTGGAAGAGATCAAACAGGAGATGACAAGAGGGAACGTCAACAATTTAGGAATCAGCAAACTAAAATGGACTGGAACTGGTGAATGTAACTCAGATGACCATTATATCTACTACTGTGGGCAAGAATTCCTTAGAAGAAATGCAGTAGCCATCATACTCAACAAAAAAGTCCAAAATGCAGTACTTGGATGCAGTCTCAAAAATGAGAGAATGATCTTTGTTCATTTCCAAAGCAAACCATCCAATATCACGGTAATCCAAGCCTATGCCCCGACTGGTAATGCCGAAGAAGCTGAAGTTGAATGGTTCTATGAAGACCTACAAGACCTTTTAGAATTAACACCCCAAAAAAGATGTCGTTTTCATTACAGGGGACTGGAATGCAAAAGTAGGAAGTCAAGAAACATCTGGAGTAAGGCAAAACTGGCCTTGGAATGCAGAATGAAGCAGCGCAAAGGCTAATAGACTTTTGCCAAGAAAACGCACTGGTCATAGCAAACACCCACTTCCAACAACACAAGAGAAGACTCTACACATGGACATCACCAGATGGAAAACACCAAAATCAGATTGATTACATTCTTTTCAGCCAAAGACGGAGCTCGATACACTCAGCAAAAACAAGAACAGAAGCAGACTGTGTCTTAGATCATGAACTCCTTATTGGCAAAGTCAGACCGAAATGGAAGAAAGTAGGGAAAACCACTAGACCATTCAAGTATGACCTAAATCAAATCCCTAACGATTATACAGTGGAAGTAAGAAATAGATTTAAGAGACTAGATCTGATAGAGTGCCTGATGAACTATGGATGGAGATTCATGACATTGTAAAGGACACAGGGAGCAAGATCATCCCCAAGAAAAAGAAAGGCAATAAAGCAAAATGGCTGCCTGAGGAAGCTTTACAAATAGCTGAGAAAAGAAGAGAAGCGAAAGGCAAAGGAGAATAGGAAAGATATACCCATCTGAATGCAGAATTCCAAAGAATAGGAAGGAGAGATAAGAAAGCCTTCCTCAGTGATCAGTGCAAAGAAATAGAGGAAAACAATAGAATCAGAAAGACTAGAGATCTCTTCAAGAAAATTAGAGATACCATGGGAATATTTCATGCAAAGATGGACTCAATAAATGACAGAAATGGTATGGACCTAACAGAAGCAGAAGATATTAAGAGGTGGAAAGAATACACAGAAAAACTGTACAAAAAAATATCTTCATGGCCCAGATAATCACGATGGTGTGATCATTCAACTACAGCCAAACATCTTGGAATGCAAAGTCAGGTGGGCCTTAGGAAGCATCACTACAAACAAAGCTAGTGGAGGTGATGGAATTATGGTTGAGCTATTTCAGATCCTGAAAGATGATGCTGTGAAAGTGCGGCACTCAATATGCCAGCAAATTCGGTCACAGCAGTGGCCACAGGACTGGAAAAGGTCAGTTTTCATTCCAATCCAAAAGAAAAGCAATGCCAAAGAATACACAAACTACCTCACAACTGCACTCATCTCACACACTAGTACGAAGAAGGCAATGGCACCTCACTCGAGGACTCTTGCCTGGAAAATCCCATGGACAGAGGAGCCTGGTGGGCTACAGCCCATGGGGTCGCAAAGAGTCGGATACGCCTGAGCGACTTCACTTTCACTTTTCACTTTCATGCACTGGAGAAGGAAATGGCAACCCACTCCACTGTTCTTGCCTGGAAAATCCCAGGGACAGGGGAACCTGATGGGCTGCCATCTATGGGGTCGCACAGAGTTGGACACAACTGAAGCAACTTAGCAGCAGCAGCAAAACATACTCGTAAAATAATGCTCAAAATTCTCCAAGCCAGGCTTCAACAGTATGTGAACTGTGAAGTTCCAGATGCTGAAGCTGATATTAGAAAAGGCAGAGGAATCAGAGATCAAATTGCCAACATTCGATGGATCATTGAAAAATCAAGACCATTCCAGAAAAACATCTACTTCTGCTTTATTGACTATGCCAAAGCCTTTGACTGTGTGGACCACAAAAAAATCTGGGAAATTCTGAAAGAGATGGGAATACCAGACCACTTGACCTGCCTCTTGAGAAACCTATATGCAGGTCAGGAAGCAACAGTTAGAACTGGACATGGAACAGATTGGTTCCAAATAGGAAAAGGAGTATGTCAAGGCTGTATAGTGTCACCCTGCTTATTTAACTTATATGCAGAGTACACCATGAAAAACGCTGGGCTGGATGAAGCACAAGCTGGAATCAAGATTGCCTGGAGAAATATCAATAACCTCAGATATGCAGATGACACCACCCTTATGGCAGAAAGTGAAGAGGAACTAAAAAGCCTCTTGATGAAAGTGAAAGAGGAGGGTAAAAAAGTTGGCTTAAAGCTCAACATCCAGAAAACTAAGATCATGGCATCTGGTCCCATCACTTCATGGCAAATAGATGGGGAAACAATGGAAACAGTGACAGACTTTATTTTTTGAGGCTCCAAGATCACTGCAGCCATGGAATTAGAAGACGCTTACTCCTTGGAAAAAAAGTTATGACCAACCTAGACAGCATGTTAAAAAGCAGAGTCATTACTTTGTCAATAAAGGTCCATCTAGTCAAGGCTATGGTTTTTCTGGTAGTCATGTACTGATGTGAGAGCTGGACTATAAAGAAAGCTTAGTGCCGAAGAATTGATGCTTTTGAACTGTGGTGTTGGAGAAGACTCTTGAGAGTCCCTTGGACAACAAGGAGATTCAACCAGTCCATCCTAAAGGAAATAAGTCCTGAATATTCATTGGAAGGACTGAAGTTGAAGCTGAAATTCCCATACTTCGGCCACCTGATGTGAAGACCTGACTCATTTGAAAAGACCCTGATGCTGGCAAAGACTGAGGGCAGGAGAAGGGGACGACAGAGAATGAGATGGCTGGATGGCATCACCAACTCAATGGAGATGAGTTTGAGTAAACTCCGGGAGTTGGTGATGGACAGGGAGGCCTGGCTTTCTGCAGTCCATTGGGTCTCAAAGTGTCGGACATGACTGAGTGACTGAACTGAGCTGAAAAGAAGAGAAAGGAGTATAAAATGTGTTTGATGAAATTATGAAGGAAAATGTTCCAAATGTGCAAAAGGTAACAGATATCCATGTACAGGAAGCATACAGAGTCAATCAACAGATAAATAAAGAAGATGTGGTATATGAATGCAATGGAATATTACTCTGCCATAGAAAGGAACAAATTTTGCTACTTACAAGAACAGGGATGGATCTAGGGGCAATTATGCTCAGTGAAATCATGCAGACAGAGAAAGCCAAATAGTATATGTTCTCACTTAAATGTCAAATCTATAAAATATACTAATGAATATAACAAAATGGACAGAGACTTATCAATAAAGAGTATAACTAGTAGTTACCAGTGGGCAGAGGTTTGGAGGGGAGAAAAGATAAGATAGGGTTAATGTATTAAGAGGTATAAAGTATTAAACACAAAATAATAAAGTAACAAAGATATACTCTACAGCACATGGCATTTAGCCAATATTTGTAATAACTTTAAATGGAGTATAATCTATAAAAACATTGTATTACTATGCTGTACACCTGAAACTAATATAATATAGTAAGACAACTTATACATCAATAAAAATAAAATTAAACAGGTACATTTTTATAAGTTAATGTGGAAAATCTTTAAGGTACATTAAGCCAAAAAAAGAACAGAACAGAAGAGTGTACAAAATGTGATCTCTTTGATATGATAATCATACTTTTTCTAATACAGATAATATTTAATGTAATATTAGAGGTCATTTTGGCATCTTTTCATAATATCTACTATTACACATAACTTATTTTATACACACCCACATACTTTGAGTGGAAAGAAGGTTGCAATATAGGGAAGTGTATTTTATAACTTTCAGAGTATTTTGAATTTTTTATATTCATAAATTATTTTTATGTTAGTCACTCATTCCTCGCTTTGTGACCCCATGGACTGTAGCCTACCAGTCTCCTCTGTCCATGGGATTTCCCAGGCAAAAATACTGGAGTGGGTTGTCATTCCCTTACTCCAGGGGATTTTCCTGACCCAGCAATTGAACCTGGGTCTCCTGCATTGCAGGCAGATTCTTTACTGTTTGAGCCACCAGGAAAATCCATGGGTGGGAAATTATGAATTATTATTCAATCTGTTATACTTTTCTGTATTAAAGGTTCATAAAATAAATATGCTATTCTGAAATATCCTTCCTCTACTAAACACTTAAATACTCCTTAAATTAGATCTCACATACTTAGGAGAGCATTACAGAGTTTACAAAACTATAAGTGATGTCTTCCATAAGCCATAACACAAAAACCAAAAATCCTCACAAAACACAAAGCAATACAAAAAACATTGAACTAAAGATGGAGTTGAAAATCCACACAGAAACCAGGGCTTCCCTGGAGGTGTGTTTAATCCAGAAACCTTGAACTTTGCTAGTTTTCAGTACCTCAGTGGGACGAGTTGGTCTGACAAGTCTAGGAGCAAAACCTGAGATGTTACCCGTTAAGACAGGTACCCAAAATAACTATGTTGCTGGAAAGGGGGTACATAGAAAAATTGTCATGGTGGCCAAATGAAGCAAAAAGAAAGACAAGCTGTGTCCATTAGACTTAGGTTGGTAAAGTAATCTTATCTTCCTTAATAATTCTATACCTAGCACTTCTCTCATACAGTCCTGGGATTTGACTTTTACCACACTCTCATGAAGTGAAATCTACATTCAAGAGACGAAATTTTATAAAATTTTGTTTCCAGATTAGTAGAACTCCCTAGTACTGGCAGAAACAAAGGTTAATAATCTCAATGCAGGTTCTGAAGATTAAAGTTCCAAAAAACAGCTTGTAACTATTGCATCTAAAAATGTGAGGAAACACAATAACCTAATCAAGAACACAGACTGCGGAATAAGATACACACAGAGTATGGATACTAAGAACCAATGTATAAAACCAGTACAGTCACAATATTTAAAGAAATAATAGGAGATACAGAAAATATTATAAAGAAATGAAACAACTGAAAGTGATCAGGACTATATTTAAAGGGATAAAAAATATAATCACTGAAATTTAAAATTCATTTGATGTGTTGAAATGATGCAGCCAAGCTGTTGAGAACATCAACAAACTGTAAGAGAAATATGAAGAGATTATTCATAATTCAACTCAGAATTGAAATTATGACATGAAACTATGAAAGAGAGGTTAGGTGAAATCAACGACCAACAAGAAGTGCTAACAGCCTTTAACTGGAAATCCACACAGAATAAAAAGAGGGAGTCAAAACCAACATTCTGATGCTGCAAATTTTTCAGAATTGATTTAAAAAACAATTTTTAGATAGAAGAATCTCTATGAGTTTAAAAAAAAAAACCACCTTCTTTGAGTCACAGCATAGTAAACTGCAGAATATGAAAGCAAATGAGAAGACATCAAAGCACCTGAGACTTTTCACTGTCAGTGATGGAAGCCAATTGCACTGGATGACCTCTTTACTCTATGGTATATCTACAAGGAAGATGAAACCACTCTCATCTAAATCTCATCATCTAGTCTATTGGATCCCTCCAACATCCCTTCTCCTGCCTCTAAATCTCTCCATCCTTCCTTGTGTTTTCCCATTTCCAACTACATCTTTTTATCATATCATAGTGTTAGCTGCTCAGTCATGTCCATCTCTTTGTGACCCCATGAACTGTAGCCTGCCAGGCTCCTCTGTCCATCGGATTCTCCAGGCAAGAATATTGGAGAGGTTGGCCATTATCTTCTCCAAGGGATCTCCCCAGCCCAGGGATGGAACCAAAGTCTCCTCCTGGCCCTTCAGATGGATTCTTTACCAGCTGAGCCACCAGAGAAGCCCCCCATGGTATGGTCTATCATATCATAGATATGATGTAAAGTCATTTTCTGCTTATTTCACAGCTTATGCAGATTGTCTCTAATTGCTCCTCTACTCCTTGGATCTTTGCCTTGAATCCAGTAATTTCCACACTCTTTGAAAGGCTAACTTTCTTTAAAGAGTTTTTGCTAATCCCTCAGTATTTACCTTCAGAGCTCTTATATCTTGCTTCCTGTGTATGATTTTATGCCCTTTATCAACTTATAGACTGCCTGTCCCCATTCAATTTCCTCCCCCAAATTACCACATTTTTTTAAGTAATTAATAGGAATTAGTTTTGATATGACAGTATTTTATAGAATAGAAAGTATTGGAGAACTTTTGATTAGTAACTGGTCAGAAGTGATATTCCAGCAAAAGAAACCAGGTGGCATGAATTATCACTGACTGGCTCTGGGCGAGCCTCTGTAGGAAAGCCTGAAATGAAAACAGGGGCCATGAATGTTATCATCTAATAAGAGCTGTATAGTAGCATCAGACCTGGAAATGCTGTCCCCTGGTGTGTGTGCCCTAGCCCTCTCCTGAAAGCATAAGAAATTAAACACAGAGGAATTATACAGATATAAACTAGACAAAAGCATTACTAAAGTTCTAGTGACTATATTCTTCAGTCAACGTATAAAATTGTGTAGAGCAGAACAAATCTAACTCCATATTACATCTGTTTCTTTTGCTTTAATCTTTGTAGTCTATTGTTTTTGCTACAAGTCAGTCATTAAAGGGATGTTGCCTATACCTTTGGAGAAGGAAATGGCAACCCACTCCAGTCTTCTTATCTGGAAAATCCCATGGACAGAGGAACCTGGTGGGCTATAGTCCATACAGTCACAAAGAGTTGAACACAACTGAAGCAACTTAGCATGGCATGGCCTATACCTTAATGTCTACATAGTGACCCATCTCTGGAATTCCTGCCTCTCCATGTCTTAGTATTAAGCAGAAATACCTTTGTTTAAGCTCACAGCAAACATTCTCATCAAGCTCATCTATGAATGGATGCAGGAAGGAAGAAATTAGAACCAGGAAATATTTGCAGCAACTTAGCCTTTTAAACTTTACCTCCTTATCCACTTTCCCGTTTTGCTCTATAAAAGAAACTAGCATCCAAATCCCAGCAAGATGGTTCTTTGGGACACTAGTCCACCATCTTCTAAGAAAACTTTTTTTAATAAAACATTTACTTCTCACCCCCAAAATTTGTCTGTCCATATATTGGCCTGTCATTTGGCAAGCAGTATGAGTTTGGACTCAGTAACAAAATCTCCTGCTTCCCAGAAAGCAGAGTGGTGTAGGAATAATGACAAATTTAACTTATAAACCATGTGCTGTGCTAAGTCACTTCAGTCATTCCAACTCTTTGCAACCCCGTGGACTATAGCCTGTCAGGCTCCTCTGTCCATGGGATTCTCCAGGCAAGAATACTGGAGTGGGTTGCCACCCCCTCCTCCAGGGGATCTTCCCCACCCAGAGATGGAACCAGCATCTCTTATGTCTCCTGCACTGGCAGGAAGGTTCTCTACCACTAGCGCCATGTGGGAAGCCCTTACTTGCTATCTGAGATCCTCATTCTATTCTTCAGCTTCTCTGAACTCAATTTTCTCATCTATAAAAGTGTCCGAGGAGATTTTCTGAAGAGAAATGATATAAGACATAAAAAATATCTGACATGCTCTCTCCCCAGCGAACTGATTATCAACTTTTGCTCATCCTCCAATGTTTCTCTGCCAGTTTATAAGTTTGATGCCCCAGTCTACTACCTTATCAGTTACTTATGTTTCGTTTTATTTCCTGGACCCTGATATTCTTTACAGATTCACTCAAGAGTTTGCTTACCTGTGTATTTTAAATGCAAGTAAATGAAACTAACTAATCCTTGAAGTTACCAAAATCAGATTGATTATATTCTTTGCAGCCAAAGATGGAGAAGCTCTATACAGTCAACAAAAACAAGACCAGGAGCTGACTGTGCCTCAGATCATGAACTCCTTATTGCCAAATTCAGACTTAAATTGAAGAAAGTAGGGAAAACCACTAGACCATTCAGATATGACCTAAATCAAATCCCTTATGATTATACAGTGGAAGTGAGAATAGATTTAAGGGCCTAGATCTGATAGATAGAGTGCCTGATAAACTATGGAATGAGGTTCATGACATTGCACAGGAGACAGGGATCAAGACCATCCCCATCGAAAAGAAATGCCAAAAAAAAAGCAAAATGGCTGTCTGCGGAGGCCTTACAAATAGCTATGAAAAGAAGAGAAGCGAAAAGCAAAGGAGAAAAGGAAAGAAATAAGCATCTGAATGCAGAGTTCCAAAGAATAGCAAGAAGAGATAAGAAAGCCTTCTTCAGCAATCAGTGCAAAGAAATAGAGGAAAGGAACAGAATGGGAAAGACTAGAGATCTCTTCAAGAAAATTAGATACCAACAGAACATTTCATGCAGAGATGGGTTCAATAAAGGACAGAAATGGTATGGACCTAACAGAAGCAGAAGATATTAAGAAGAGGGGGCAAGAATACACAGAAGAACTGTACAAAAAAGATCTTCACAACCCGGATAATCATGATGGTGTGATCACTCATCTAGAGCCAGACATCCTGGAATGTGAAGTCAAGTGGGCCTTGGAAAGCATCACTACAAACAAAGCTAGTGGAGGTGATGGAATTCCAGTTGAGCTATTTCAAATCCTGAAAGATGATGCTGTGAAAGTGCTACACTCAATATGCCAGCAAATTTGGAAAAGTCAGCAGTGGCCACAGGACCGGAAAATGTCAGTTTTCATTCCAATCCCAAAGAAAGGCAATGCCAAAGAATGCTCAAACTACCGCACAATTGCACTCATCCCACACGGTAGTAAAGTAATGCTCAAAATTCTTCAAAGCAGGCTTCAGCAATACGTGTACCATGAACTTCCTGATGTTCAAGCTGGTTTTAGAAAAGACAGAGGAACCAGAGATCAAATTGCCAACATCTGCTGGATCATGGAAAAAGCAAGAGTTCCAGAAAAACATCTATTTTTGCTTTATTGACTATGCCAAAGCCTTTGACTGTGTGGATCACAATAAACTGCGGAAAATTCTGAGAGAGATGGGAATACCAGATCACCTGACCTGTCTCTTGAGAAATCTGTATGCAGGTCAGGAAGCAACAGTTAGAACTGCACATGGAAAAACAGACTGGTTCCAAATAGGAAAAGGAGTACGTCAAGGCTGTATATTGTCACCCTACCTATTTAACTTATGTGCAGAGTACATCATGAGAAACGCTGGGCTGGAAGAAGTGCAAGCTGGAATCAAGATTGCTGGGAAAAATATCAATCACCTCAGATATGCAGAAAACACCACCCTTAGGCAAAAAGTGAAGAGGAACTAAAAAGCCTCTTGATGAAACTGAAAGAGGAGAGTGAAAAAGTTGGCTTAAAGCTCAAAATTCAGAAAACGAAGATCATGGCCTCTGGTCCCATCACATTATGGGAAATAGATAGGGAACCAGTGGAAACAATGTCAGACTTTATTTTTGGGGGCTCCAAAATCACCGCGCATGGTGACTGCAGCCATGGAATTAAAAGACGCTTATTCCTTGGAAGAAAAGTTATGACCAACCTAGATAGCATATTCAAAAGCAGAGATACTACTTTGCCATCTAGATCCATCTAGTCAAGGTTATGGTTTTTCCAGTAGTCATGTATGGATGTGAGAGTTGGACTGTAAAGAAGGCTGAGCGCCAAAGAATTGATGCTTTTGAAATGTGGTGTTGGAGAAGACTCTTGAGAGTCCCTTGGACTGCAAGGAGATCCAACCAGTCCATTCTGAAGGAGATCAGCCCTGGGATTTCTTTGGAGGGAATGATGCTGAAGCTGAAAGTCCAGTACTTTGGCCACCTCATGCGAAGAGTTAACTCACTGGAAAAGACTCATGCTGGGAGGGATTGGGGGCAGGAGGAGAAGGGGATGACAGAGGATGAGATGGCTGGATGGCATCACTGACTCGATGGACGTGAGTCTGAGTGAACTCCGGGAGTTGGTGATGGACAGGGAGGCCTGGCATGCTGCGACTGACGGGGTCGCAAAGTGTCAGACACGACTGGGCGACTGAACTGAACTGAATCCTTAAAGTGACAATGTCCCTTGTATGACACCAGAGATTAGATTTTTAAAAGACATTGTAAAATGGATGTTGCATTAAATAGGCTAAAAATTTTGTTGAAATCAGTAAAGGATGGAATCTCTATTGTATGGAGCACAATAGGATGAAAGAAAATAAATATCAAAGTTTTCTAGAACCTAAAAGAGTAAAGAGATGGGGGAGAGGGATACCTATTACATATCTCTTCAAACTATGACTCCTTGAGTTTCACCAAGATGAAGGCAATTAGGAATATTATTTAGCTCCCTACAGAAAAGGTGATGGATCTGATGAACTAATCTCAGAGACCTGAGCTATGACTAGGTATTATCAGAGGAGAAGACTAACTAGCACAAGATTGGTAATCCTGCATATAGTCAAGGATATTTCCTCTTGAGTAAATAGGAGAAAATATACAAAATAGATGGGACTCACTGGGGCTATATCTGCAATCACAAAGAGGTGTGATCATAAAGATATAGGTCAAATAGACCAATTGTGCTAAAGTAGCAACTTCCAAATATGAGATAGAATTAAATTCTTTTTTATAAGACAAGGACCATGAAAACTGGGTGAGTGGAGGACTCTGCTTCTTCCTCAGGGACTCTGGCTGATGAAGTTTCCATCTCCCATCAGGTGATGTGCACACACCTTTATAGCTTGTGCAAAGGGAAAGCTGTTCAGTGTATTCATCTTCACATATTATTCACTTGGATATTTGTTAATTTGATGACTTAAAACCGAAGTGTTACTGCTATCTTTTTAAAGTCACATACCACATGTCACTTTCACTTTTTCTTAACCAAAGAAAATTATCTGAGCATGCTTAAATTACAAAGGGGCAGAAAATAAGCTGAAGCTCCAATACTTTGGCCAAGGTATTGGAGCTCTATTATTTGCCTCGAAAAAGTCGTAAAGCAGGGTATTTATGAGAGCCCTCATGAGTAACTTGTAATCTCATAAAACTATAAATGCAATATAAGTAAATGTATAAGCTATTAAGGACAAAATCATTCTACTTGGAAATAAAATTAGAGTTACCTGAGAAATTCTGGGAGAGAAGGGCATATTTCAAGAACTGCCAGTGCAACCATATTGATCTTCAAATATGGAAGAAAAAGAATTATTCACTACATCTTTGGATAGTTAGGAAATATGCCCTTTCACCAAAAGTCTCTTAAGGAAATACCTCCAGATATTGAAGGCTGAGTTTCAGAAAGAATTTTTGAGCAGGGATGTTATTGATGCAAATGAGTGCTGACAGATCCATTAACTGAAGAGGTCAGTAAATGAAAACCGTGACAGCAAAGCCTGCAGCACCTTAGAATTATCTAAGTGTTAAAACAAACACACTACATGAAATACACAATATAAAAATCCATAGCAATGTTTCCATGGTTCTAGTTAGATTAATAGTATCCTGAGGACTGAAAAGATAAAATCATAAAATACAGTATTCCTCTTTCCCATATAATCAGGTCCATAGTCATCATGGGCTATTTGAGGTATATAAAAGATTAATAACAGCCTGAAAAGTTTTAAGATAAGCAATACTATTCATATATATATATGCTACAAATTCACTTAATTTTTTAATTTAAAACAATCATGATTAATCCAATAAAAGATAAAAAGCTGAATAAAACCGAGTACCAGTACATTTTATACAGATAAAAGGAGAGATGTGGTCTACCATATCCTTCTACTTCTCTGTATATTCATTCTATTAATTTTTGAGAGTTTGACATTGAAACTCCAACTAAAAATCTTTATCTACTTAAAAAATAATTGTAATATATAGTGGAACTATATGTAATCTTGTTCTGTTTTTTCCAAATCTCCTGCAAATGTGTTACCATACTTCAACAATTTAAAAAAAAATTTTTTTTAAAGAGAGATATAAAAACTGAAAGGTAGGACGTAGAATGAAGAGTATGATCTCGAAATTAAAGTAAGTTTTCCCATATGCAAAAGACATGCTTAAAGTAAAATCCAAAGGCTAAAATAAAAAGAGTAGACAAAACTATCTGTTTGCTATAAATATTGCCACCATTCTTTTCCTCCTCTTTTGTAAGTAGGTAAAATTTATGGGAAATATTTTAACGTGAAATAAGAAAGAAGACTTAAATAATGATGAAAGGCACAGACACACTGAATCTATATAGAGAGATATATCCAACAAATAGCAAGGTATTCCAATATACAAAGAGAAAATTCTGTTACAAATACTAGGAATAATGAAAAAACGCAATGGGAGTGATGTTTTAATTCACTGTTATTATTATATGGCAGTTAAATAAAAGTAGAGATACAGGACCTCTGTAGCTCAAACAGTAAAGAATCTGTCTGCAATGCAGGAAACCCACGTTCGATCCCTGGGTTGGGAAGATCCTCTGGCCAAGGGCATGTCAACCCACTCCAGTATTCCATGGACAGAGGAGCCTGGTGGACTATGGTCCATGGGATCTCAGTCAGACACAACTGAGCGAGTAACACTACTACTACTAGAGATGCGGGAAATTAGTAATATATAAATTATGGGATTTGGTTCCATTTATATGTTTTTTCTACTTTTATTATTTTTCTTTGCATCAGCTAATGAGCTTAAGTTAGCTGAGAGTTTTGAGCCATAGCAGAGCTTTTGCAGGCATAATGCCTTACAACTTAGCTAATAATAGTATCAGCACCCTTTTCATGCATGGCAGAAATATCTGAAGCCACAGTCTTAAAAATTATCTCATAATTCAAAATGTATGTTCTTGGACATGCCCACTGAGATAATCTCAACATTGTTTAATCAACATTCTACTCTTTCCCCTGTCCACATTTTAATTAACCAACTGTCTTTTTCTTTATTCTGATTTTTTTTTCTTTTACAATTTGTTTGCTACATTATTTGGTTATAGTCTTGGACTAAACTGATTCCTTAGAAAATAGTTTCTAAAAGCATGAAGAAATAACATCCTATCTTTCAAAAAGATAATCCAAGTTCATTCTCAGGAAAACTAGACAGCCAAAGGCATTAATGGACTTGATGTCCTGCTGTCTTAAACAGAATTGTTGTTTTGTGATGAAAAAGTCAAATATACTGCATTTAGTCTCAGTAAATTCGCTCTAGTCTAAATGTTAGATTCAAACTTCTCATGTGTGGAAAAAGGCAATTAATGTACTATAAATGAGTGAATATAAACTAAGTTGTTGGAATTCATAATGAAGGATGAAATTAAGGACTTAATTCTGCCTTTTAGCAGTGAAATGAATATTAGTCAGTTGGATTATTTTTCAGTTGAAGTCTTACAAAAGTGCAAACTAGGAAACAAACTAAAGCAAATTATAAATCATGTGAAAAATATAAATGCAAATTTAGTTTGAGAAAGTAAACTAATATTTGATTGAAACATGAGCATGGAAGAGTGTGATTTATAATTCCTTAAGTGTCATAAGTTGAGTGGCAATATATGTTTTTATTTCAGTGAAAATTTGTTTCTATGATGATCAACCCTATTTTAGCAGTTATAAAATCTAATCCCTCATTTTTCACATACACAGAGTCACCTGGAGAAGTACCTCCTTCAAGGCCATACTACCAGCACAGAGACTGAGACTTGGGCATCAGTCCTTTTCTTTCCAGATATCTAAAGATCACTGTCATCTCTTATTATCTGACTTGTCAGACATATTTGGGACTCGTAAATTTTAAAAAGACCTTTGGAAACATCAGAACTGTATTTTATCAGAACATGCAATGGGGACTATTCATGAAGAAATGAAGAAAGAGTGTTAGTTTTGGAATGTCCAAAGATGGAAAAAAGAATAGGAAAGGAAGAATAAAGTCTGACCTGGAGAAGTAGCTCAGAGTGCTCAATCAAAAAGTGTCCGACTCTTTGCAACCCCATGGACTGAAGCCCATTAGGCTCCTCTGCCCATGGGATTCTCCAGGGAAGAATACTGGAGTGGGTTGTCATTTCCTCCCTCAGGGGATCTTTCCAACCCAGGTATTAAGGGCCAGACTGGGAGTGCTCCTATGAGGACTAAGGAGGGAAAACCATGTAACATCTGGATCAGGACATGACCGGTCTCAAAGTCAGGAATTTATGAAGGAAAAGGCAGACAGTATCTTCTAACTGATGGTGCAGGCAGGAAATGAGGCAGAAAAGGGTGCTGCCTGCCAAACTGCTAAGCTAGGCTTGCACAAAAATGCTCTGCAGAGGAAAGAAGTGGCAGTTGTTCTTTGCTGGGTGTGGTGAGGCTGCTAGCTAGATGGCCACATCTTGGAAAGGTATGCTAGCACAAGAGCCAGAAAGGAGTTAGAAGTGACATGACTGTGTGATGGTATTTTCATGCAAGGAGGAATAAATAACATCAACTCGGGCTTCTCTGGTGAATCAGACGGTAAAGAATCCACCTGCAATGGGTTTGATCTCTAGGTCGGGAAGATCCCCTGGAGAAGGGAATAGCAACCCATTCCAATATTCTTGCCTGGAGAATGCCATGGACAGAGGAGCCCTGGGCATTACACTCCATGGTGTCACAAAGAATCGGACAGCACTGAGTGACTTAACATTTTCACTTTCAGGATTATTTTAGGATTAGGATCACTGAAATGAATAACAATACTGCCTTCAGTGTTGGGAGTTTTCTGTCTTATGTGAATTTGAGACAAGGCCTGAAGAAGTGTGTCTGATACTGTGCGTTCAAAGACACAGGTTCCCCGACTCCCCGCCCACCCCCCCACCCACCCCCCACCCCCACCCCCACCCCCCGGCGCCATGCCCTGTGATTTCTGAAGGGTGGGGAGAGTGGTGGAGGGAGGGGAGGATTCCTATTGGCTAACCAGGCCACTTTGAGGAATATCAGTCACTTAAGTCCACAGGAAAGTCCCTGGCTTTTCCATCTTTTGTTTTAGGCACAGAGTTTATGTCTGCTCTCAATTAAGTGTCAGGAAAAGAGATTCATATGAGAAGGATTCACACAGAGAAACATACAAATAAACTCACAGAAGAGGCCACACAGAGATTCAGACACCCAAAGAGTAGACAGACAGGCAAAGAGATGCACACTCACAGACATAAACACACAGATATGCTTCACATACAGTCACAGGGACATAGAAGAGATAAAGAGAGATAAGCAGAGGGACAATGAGAAACAACGAGAAACAGAAAGGGAGAATCACAGACACATACACACAGACATGAACACTTACATGACAAGACAGAAATATGCATGGAGAGACAGGGATACAGGCAATTCACACATAGAGGAACACACAGAAAGATACAACAGGAAGAGGTACAAGCAGAGAGAACCACATCAAGATCCACCAAGCTGTGCATGCCAGGACTTCAGTCACACGTGCCGAATCAGAATTGCCAGGAATGAAGTCAGAAACAGGTGGTTTTAAAGACCTGCAAAGAAATTTCCCTGGAAATCTTTTGTATTAAATCTCCATCACTCCCAAACTAATGTGTCTATCAGCTGTTTCTCTCAATCTAAAAGGGCCTTACCAGTATGGTAGAAATTTGTTACAGTTTTTCAACAATTTAGTTTGTCACTTCTGCCCCATTTTAGGATTTCTTTTTCTGCCAAATTGAGTTGCAACTTAATTATTTTTTGCTTAGGCTTTCTTATTCTCATTTATTTTACCTTTGTAATATTTTAGGTTCTCAGGTTTTACCTTCACCAACTTTTATGATTTTTGTTTCTCTTCTTTTAAAATGTTGTAGCATTACATTTACCTCGATTCATAGGCTAGCTCTTTATATTCTCAGCTGTGAATTATTAAATTAAGTGGAACTTTGATAGCAAGCACTAGAAAGTCATGTCAAACTGGCTTAAACAGTAAAAACACTTCTAGACTCTCATACCTGGAAATCCATAGGTCAGGTAGGTTTTGGGACCTACTTAATTCAGTGACTCTGTCTCCACTCCCCTGTGATTTCTGGAGAGGCCCGAGGGAGTCAGAGTATTTCTGTGGTCCTCTTCAGGCTAGTAATCAGATAGCTACAGTATCCTTTGTATTTCTGCCAATAGCCAGCAAGAGACAGCACTTAAGGTTTTCCTTTAAGTAGAAGGGAAAATTTCCCAGAATCCCCTTTTCAAAATTCCCCTTACATTTCATTGGCCCAGATCCAGTTTTGTGCTCTTTCCTGAACCTATCTCTGCAACCAAGTAAAACGTACTCTGTTTATTTCAGGTGTAGTGGTTTCAACCAATCACTGGGAGGGGAGTGGGATTTTTAACTGATTTAGACTAATTATAGCTCACACCTGAGCTGGGGTGACCCTTCAAAACAAGGATGCTACAATTCAGAAGAGAGAGAGACACCAGAAGGAAAACCCAGGTGTTAGCAGGAAAAGGGGAAAGGTTCCCAGCCAGCTGCTGGGTAAGCAATCAGTAATATTCATTATCACCATCATGCGTACTAAGTGGCTTCAGTTATCTCCGACTCTTTGTGACCCTATGGCAGGCGGGTTCCTTACCACTAGCGCCACCTGGGAAGCACCATTATTATCATCATGCCGCTGCTGCTGCTAAGTCGCATCAGTCAGGTCCGACTCTGTGGACCCCATAGACAGCAGCCCACCAGCCGCCCCCGTCCCTGGTCATCATAGTCAACTTTATTTTTCCACAGATCATAACACAAATAAAAATCCCAGGTGCTTCACATTTATTCTGCTTTTCAAAAAAAAAAATTAAAGCGATAGTTCTGACCACCCTCTGATTTTTAATTTCATTGGTTTTTTGTTGTTTTTTTTTTTTCAAACAGGAAATTGAGAAATCTGGTAAACTTTTGCCTCCTCCGTGAAATCTGCCCTGACTCATAACTCCCAGGCAGCATTAAGGACACTCTTTCATGATGCTTTATTTATCTTTTGGTCAGAGCAACCACTCATTTATGTTTATAGAGTGTGCTAGGCTGGGACTGCATTGGGAGGGACAAGACATTCATCGTGGAAGGCCCCATTAGGGTCCTAGAATATATTAAGGACACAATGAACATTAACTGAGTTAATTTAAATAGCAGACAATTGTTTTGGGAGCATATTCACTGGCATAAAAAATATTGTAAAGGATGATTTCAGCTCATGATGATTTTGAGGAAAACTCACTGCTTTAAACTACTTAGGGAGACTGTCAAGATTTTAACAACTTATAATAAAAGCCTACCCAAAAAAACCCTCCTAAAATTGAGAAACAACTTTACAATATAATAATGATAAGCTAGGGAAGACTATATTGCTATAGTGTATTATACATCCTTAAGTTTCATAGTTCTCTCAGATGCACTTTTTAACAGTTCATTAAACACCTAAGAAAAAAATTCAAAACAAAAATAATAGTCCACTTTATATTTTGTATCTATATATGAAACAATGCAATATTATATATGCACATAAATATATAATTATAAATATAATTTTTAAAATATATTTAAAATAACTTTCTGACATTTGCTTTATCAGTTGATAGGCCAGTTATCAGAGTCATCTTCCACTGTATTATTTATGTTTTGAATTTTTTTCTCAGGTGTTTTAATGAAATGTTAAAAAGTGCATCTGAGAGAACTACTGGTTAGAAAACAATAACTTGTATATAAACAAAGGCTTAGGGCTTCCCTGTGGCTCAACTGGTAAAGAATCTGCCTGCAACTCAGGAGACCTGGGTTCGATCCCTGGATAGGGAAGATTCCCTGGAGAAAGGAAAGGCTACCCACTCCAGTATTTTGGCCTGGAGAAATCCATGGACTGTATAGGCCATGGGGTTGCAGAGTCAGACACGACTGAATGACTTTCACTTCACTTTCAAACAAAGTCAAGAATCACCATTTATCTGTCACAACTCTAGAAATAGAGTTTAATGCTAATTTTGTAAAACAAAAATTTTTAATAATTCAAATAAGATTCAAATAGGACTATAGATTACGGCTATCTAACGGTAGATACTGTGGATGGGTGACCTTCCTATTTATTCCACTTTCCTTCTATGGGACTTTCCTATACAGAGACCAGAGGGCATTTCCAGACTCCTTCACAGCTAAAGGGGCTTCCCTGATGGCTCAGACAGTAAAGAATCTGCCTGCCATGCAGGAAATCCAGGTTTGATCCCTGGGTCAGGAAGATCCCCTGGAGAAGGTTACCCGCTTCAACATTCTTGGACTTCCCTTTGACTCAGATGGTAAAGAATCTGCCTGCAGTTGCAGGAGACCCCCGATTGATTTCTGTGTCAGGAAGATCTCCTGGAGAAGGGGTAGGCAACCCACTCCCGTATTCTTGCCTGGAGAATTCCATGGACAGAGGAGCCTGGTGGGCTCAATCCATGGGGTCACAAAAGAGTCAGACACGACTGAGTGACTAACACTATTACTACTCACAGCTAAAGGATAAAAATTAGCTCTTACACAACAAATAAGAGCACTGAAATTTTGGAAAGTGGAAGTGAATTAGAGGTTCTCTCTAGCCTCCTTTTCAGTTTTAGCTACTGGCAAATAGGGTTGTGGAGACGCAGGACTTTCCTGCATCAGGACACCGGCATCCTGTCCCTAGTTTCCGAGATGATGTGGTAGCAGCAGTAGCAGCTGGGAAAGCAGTAGGTTCCTGATTCCATCTTCCTACACGTTGGATATTAGCTCAGGCACCATACTCTCAAACTATTTCCAAGGTTATTTCAGAGATAGTAGGTCCTCTGTTGGTTCAGTTCTCCAGTGTTCAGAAAATCATTCCCAGGTGGAAGTTGGTTTCTCTAGAAATTCTCACCATTTTACATCAAAAGCTGTGTTACTTTCTATATTCTATATAGGATGTTGACAGAGCCTATAAGAAATAAGATTAGAGCAAAGAAAATTTGGGAAACATGATAAAATAACAATGCATAGAATCAGAAAATATTAGATGAAATAACAGAAATAAGACCAAATATAGGAATGATGGCAGGTATTCCCACCTTTAAAAATGAAACACATTCCTATAATGAGTGAAATTAATTTATAAATGTTGATGATTGCAAAATACCTATCTATAACTGGATATAACAAAAATGTCAAGGGTAGAACGATAAGCAAAAATGTCCTTGATAAAAAGAGAAAAAAGACAAAGTTTCTTTGGATTCATTCTAGAGTGGTTGTGGTGTTGATATCAAAGAAAATGGAATTTAATTTCAAAAGTGTTAAATAGAAAAAATATTATATATTTAATGGAAATAGGAGTCATGAACATTGAGATGCAAATAACTGATTCTAACAAAATGGAGGTCAGTCATGTTTTGTGAAAATTCAGTTCCTTAAAACTCTACAATAGTTTTATGTCAAATAATTTGAATAATTCTATGTCAAATAGTTTATGTCAATATAAAACAGTTTATGTCAAATAGTTAGAAAGTTGCCATACCTCTCTAACCTCCTTCACTTAATACAAGCATTCCTAATCATTGACTCAACGTTGTTGATTAAAAACATTAATCAACATGCTCAGATGCAAAATGAAATTCTTAAACCTTGAAAAAGAGTGTAGCATTTCATGAAGTACACGACAGTAATTTGACAATGTTTATTTTAGACTATATTATATTTTGATATTTTATAAATGTTCTGTGAGAAATTCTGATTGCCTTTATAATCAGCCAGCAATAAAAGTTAAAAAAAAAAAAAAGCCATTGGGGAACAATGTTAATTGCTTATTTCTGAATTTTAATTCTTATTTCAAACGTTGTATCTTTTTCAAAATTTCCACAATGTTTTTTATCACTTTTATATCAGAAATTTATATTTTAAAGACCACATACGTTTAACATACCACACATTATCATTATGCATCATAGTGACCTTAGCAACAATTTTTAGCATCCTTTGAATAATTTAAATAATACAGGTTATATTTCTCTGTTACATTATTATTGTCTTTGCCACTTATTCCAACTGATCTCATATGCCTTTAGGATATCATTTCTGTACCTTTTTCCTCAGAGAAAGAAGGATGAAGTATCTCAGTGGTCTTTATAAATACCATTTAAATATAATTCTGCACCTCCATTTCTCCTCCACCCTTTGAGTTACCATTCTGCCAGGTTGAAAGACGACAAAACTACATTTCATAAAATTAAATTCCCCATTGACCACCCAAACAATTCAGATGGAATGTTTAGTATCCATCCCCTCTCTGCATTCTAACCAGGCAATGAATTTTCTGTAACACTGACTTTATTTTTTCTCAACAAGATCTGCGCTGCTCTGCCTCAATGTCCTGGGAGTCATTAAAGCCTCTTTTAAAAATTCAAGACTCTCCTTCTGGCATTTTGTAATTATCATCCACAGGCCATGCATGCTCACAGTTTCCCCTTTCTCACAAACTCCTGCCTAACTACCAATGTTGAGAACAAACAGAACAATGTAACAATTATTTACAGTCAAGTTTCTCTCACACTAGCTTGGCATTTTAAATTTTTCATGACTGATGGTAGTAAATGGGCTGTATTTAGGGGTAATTAATATTTATGTGTGGAACAGGGAGAACAGGAATAGGCTAATCCTTGGAGAACTTTCACAGTGAAGAATCTTGGCAGTCTCAGGGCCACAAATATGTTGAGCTGAAAAGTTCCCAGGTGTTTATTTTCCATCTGTTTAAAAAAAAAGATTTTTTAACACTTCACACCTGTTTTAAGATTACTTTTCAATCAAAGCAAGATTGATCAAGTAAAATATTTCATGGAATCTCTTCATTTCCTTTATTTTAGGTTAGATATAGGGTAGCTAATAGGATTTAACTCATTCCCAAATCAAAATAAAGTGAAGTGAAGTGAAGTGTTAGTCACTCAGTCATGCTCGACTCTTTGCAACCCCATGGACAGTAGCCGACCAGGCTCCCCTATCCATGGGATTTCCCAGGCAAGAATACTGGAGTAGGCTGCTGTTTATTTCTCCAAGGGATCTTCCTGACCTAGGAATCAAACCCAGGTCTCCTGCATTTCAGGCAGATTCTTTACCAGCTGAGCCACCAGGGATAACTCCAAAATACATGGGTGCTGTTCAAATCATAATCAGAATTCACATGGATTCAATCAAACATGGTAAGTATAGACATCATCATGAGGGCAGATCTGACCTCCCGTGTTGGCTGGCACCTCAAGCCACCTGGCATGAGTACAGAGAGCCAGATTCTGTTAACCAGTCCAGGTACATTTGAGAGCAGAGGAATGTAGCATGACTGAGATCTCAAAGGAGTACAGACTATTTTGGTATTATATTATTATGGAAAACACTGACTGAAACCTCCCAACCTGGCCAGGAACCATAACTATTTGCATTAGTTATTTTATGTCAGGAGGTCTTGGTTCAGTTCAGTTCAGTTCATTTCAGTTCAGTTGCTCAGTCATGTCCGACTCTTTGGACCCCATGAACTGCAGCACGCCAGGCCTCCTGTCCATCACCAACTCCCGGAGTCCGCCCAAACCCATGTCCATTGAGTCGGTGATGCCATCCAGCCATCTCATCCTCTGTCATCCCCTTCTCCTCCCGCCCTCAATCTTTCCCAGCATCAGGGTCTTTTCAAATGAGTCAGCTCTTTGCATGAAGTGGCCAAAGTATTGGAGTTTCAGTCTTGGTAAGAAACATAAAACTAACAAGCCCTCACAGAGCAGAAGAATTTGGGAAAGGTCCAAAGGAGGCGTCACATGTCATACCAACCTCCCAGAATCCTCCTCGTTGGTATCCATCTTGGCTGAGCAATGTGTGTGCCATCAGGAAGGACCCTGAGTCAGAATGACTGGCCAGACCCTATTACCATAAAACCTGAGACTCTGAGCCACATGGCAGAGCAGTTCTCCTGGGTTCCTTTACCCTCCCGCTCTCTGCCCAACTGCCCTTTCCCAATAAAGCCGCTTGCTTTGTCAGCATGTGTGTGTCTCCTCAGACAATTCTTTTCTGGGTGTTAGACCAGAGCCCACTCTTGGACCCTGGAAGGGCTCCTCCTTTCTGCAACAATATCAGTATGATTGCTGAGTCACTATCAGTTAATATTTTTTCCAGGTATTTAGGACATGACCTTTGAAACTGGGGAATAAATTGGCCAAAACAAAGCTCTCCAAAACAACCTTTCAGCAGAGTTCCAATAGGATCCTTCAGCCTAACTCCAGGCAGTCCTCTTCTCTACAATCCACATTAGACACACAGCAAAACGCAAGCACCTCTAATTCCTTCTCTTCGTTCTACTTGGTACATCTCTCTTCATGCTCTCCCCACTGCTGAATCTCCTTTGCCCTTGTCCTTCCTTACATATCAAGAATTTTTAAAACCCCATTTCACATACTACAGTTGCCACAGTTTTCAAGAGGTAGGACATATCCCATGAGAAACCACCAAAGTCCAAGCAATGCCTGGAGTCCTCAGATGCTGTTCCATATGAACTTTTTAGAAAAGACAAGTTATATGTGTTACACTATTGTGTTTGTGTCTAATTTGTCCCATTATAGGGGAAATGGGTTTTTCCCAGCTGTCCCGGGCATATCACCACCATTCAAAATGAGGTTTCTATGGAGTAATCTCTTCTCTCAAACAGCCAATTTACACCAGGACATTTGGAACTGTACCTATTGATAAATTGGGGTTTGTCTTTACTACAGGACCAGACATACTTCAAAACCCTCCTCCGTTCAGTCCTCTCTCCACTTCAATATCCAGTTTATCTTCAGAGGCTATCATAATGCCCAGAACAGAGGAGGGACTTCATAAATGTTAAATGAAAGAACAAACCCTATAGTGCTTTTAAAATTGAAGTATCTGAAAACTAGCTCTGACTTTTTAATAGTGTTAATACTCAGGATTCCTTCAGTTACAAATTATAGCAATTCCCTCTGAACTAGCTTAGGCATAGAAGGATAAATTTACTATGAGGCTCTAACAACTATGGAATGAGAGGCAGTTGTTTCTTAGGGACTCAAGGGCCACCAGGATTCTCTCTTCATTCCTCTCAGTGCGTTGGCTTCATTATCTCAGACCAGCTTGCTTCATATTGCAGGGCATGTGGCTGCTAGCCAAGCAGGATTGGCATCCCTCCCATCCCTCCCTTTTGTTCCTCAGAAAGGAATCTGATTCACCCATCTTGGGTCATATGCTCATCCAAGATCAGTCATGCTAATTAGTCCTTAATGTGTCTAATTGCTTTTTCTCTCCTACTTTCCAAGCCTTCAATTGCCTACTTAGCAAGTAAATGAATGAAAACTGATAGATTAAAAGCAGTACATTCCAACTCACTTCTTTTCTGACATCATTTCCCTCTTCTGAATTCACTGTCTGTTAATAACCCCATACTTTTAATATTCTCCTGGGCACTTAGACTTGAAATCTATCTGTTTGTCCCAAATTGAATTAGGTTCTAAGTCATTAGTTTTTGTTTCTACCAGGCCTTTCCGTATCTCATTCCTCATTTTTCTTCTCATTCCTGCCTCCCTATTCCAAGTATATTTTACCCTCTTCCTAGACTAATGGAATAATAGCCTGCTCGTTAGGTCTCATACTCCCATTCTTTATTGTAACCTAGGCTTCACATGGCTGTCAGAATTTCACTTCATAATAAAACTCAGCATCAAAAATTTTCCGGATTCATGTGGATGTATGGCAAAACCAATACAATATTGTAAAGTAATTAGCCTCGAATTAAAATAAATAAATTTAAATTTGTTTTAAAAATCCTTATTTAGGGGCTCTCAGGGGCTCCCAGTGGCTACTGAATGAAATACAACCTCATTATCTCAACATTTAACATATGTTGAGATGTAACATATGTTACATATGATCCTCCATCCTAGAGAAGCTGCCCCCCTCAGACATAACCTTTGCTCATGCACACTTTCTTAAGTTTGAAATGTTGCCTCCTATCCCCAAATCAGACCTTTGTTCTACTAGTGAAAACCGTGCCCATCGTTTTATGTTTATTTCAAATCTATGTTATTTGTGAAACTGCCCATTTCTGTCAGATTATAAACTTTCTTTTCTGATGATTTATACGCCTTTTCATTCCTTTCTTTGTGCCTAACCTAGTGGCATTTGGCTTACAGTCATGTCCATGCTTTAGTCATGTTGGCATCTGTTTTACCTCTTTAACTGGTTAAATGGGCTACTTGAAAGCGAAGTATGGGTCTTATTCATCTTCATAATCATCCTGTAAGAAGACTGTATCTTCCATAAAATGTTTGTGCTCATAATATTTCTGAAGTAAATTAAGGGACTTTGAGAATTCTTTCCAGGTTTTCATGGCAGAAGACCATATATGCTTGGTATGCCTATCTCAACATTTATGAAGACACATAAAATCACTGATAATAGCAGTAGCCTTAAGATCAAGTATAAGGAAGACCTGCCAAAGTTTGGATAGCATTTCTCCATTATTAATGAGGAAATAATGAGTAACACCCTTTTAAACTCTTTCTGGACTAGAGCAACTTTGAACTCACTAAAGAAGGTTTGAGAAACACTAACTCTTTCCCACTCTCTGCACCTAATTTCCAGATTCACAGATCTACCTAGTTCATTCTCATGGTCCTGGCCCCCAGCAGTATGAGGCTGTCTTGTGAACCAAACCAAATCTGATACTTGTCCTTTCCTTGACTCTCTGCTCTCTTGGCCATCTGACAGTTCCTCTCTCTCGGCATTTATTCAGAGGTGCTCAACATAAAAGGTCTGAAAGCATAGGAGCAGCTTACTGAAGGGAGAATTTTGAGGGGCTTAACTGCATAAGGAAAACCACTGTGGTATTAATCTCACCTAAGAAATTATCAAATATTATAGAGCCATCATTCTATATTGCTGTGGGTACAGTAAGGTGGGCATTCTGACATACTGCAGGTAGGAATGCAAACAAGGATAATCTTCCTAGAAAGTAATTCACAACACGAAGCAAGACATTTAAATATAGACATAATCTTGGACTTATCTTCTATGAATTATTAGTAGGAAATAGTCAGATATTGGGATGAAGATTTAAGGCTCTTCTCTCCCAGAGAGTAAAGGAGAAGATAAAGGGAAGTGTGTAGAATGTGCAGGTCCAGACTGCACAAGAGAAATGAAGAGCTGGGAGAGGGCAGGATCAGTTCAGTTCAGTCGCTCAGTCGTGTCCAACTCTTTGCGACCCCATGAATCGCAGCACACCAGGCCTCCCTGTCCATCACCAACTCCCGGTGTTCACTCAGACTCACGTCCATCGAGTCAGTGATGCCATCCAGCCATCTCATCCTCTGTCGTCCCCTTCTCCTCCTGCCCCCAACCCCTCCCAGCATCAGAGTCTTTTCCAATGAGTCAACTCTTCGCATGAAGGGGCCAAAGTACCGGAGTTTCAGCTTTAGCATCATTCCTTCCAAAGAAATCCCAGGGCTGATCTCCTTCACAATGGACTGGTTGGATCTCCTTGCAGTCCAAGGGACTCTCAAGAGTCTTCTCCAACGCCACAGTTCAAAAGCATCAATTCTTTGGCGCTCAGCCATCTTCACAGTCCAACTCTCACATCCATACATGAACACAGGAAAAACCATAGCCTTAACTAGACGGACCTTAGTTGGCAAAGTAATGTCTCTGCTTTTGAATATACTATCTAGGTTGGTCATAACTTTTCTTCCAAGGAGTAAGCGTCTCTTAATGTCATGGCTGCAGTCACCATCTGCAGTGATTTTGGAGCCCAAAAAAATAAAGTCTGACACTGTTTCCACTGTTTCCCCATCTATTTCCCATGAAGTGATGGGACTGGATGCCATGATCTTTGTTTTCTGAGGGCCTCAAATAATGCAAGTGTATCAGAAGCCAAAGGAGGAGAAGGTTTCCATAAATCGTGGAGGTCAGATGTTCAACACTAGAGTGAAGACTCAATTCAGACCATTGCTGTTGTTCAGTCACTAAGTTGTGCCCAACTCTTTGGACCCTATGGACTGCAGCACACCAGGCTTCCCTGTCCTTCACTATCTCCCAAAGTTCGCTCAAATCATGTCCATTGAGTCGGTGATGGCATTCAAACATATTCTCTGTTGCCCCTTTCTCCTCCTGCCCTCAATCTTTTCCAGCACCAGGGTCTTTTCCAAAGAGTCAGCTGTTTGCATCAGGTGGCTAGAGTACTGGAGCTTCAGCTTCAGCATCAGTCCTTCCAATGAATATTCAGGGTTGATTTCCTTTAAGATTGACTAGTTTGATCTCTTCTCAGTCCAAGAAAGTCTCAAAGGTCTTCTCCAGGACCACAATTCAAAAGCATCAATTCTTCAGCAGTCAGCCTTCTTTATGGTTTAACTCTCACATCTGTACATGACTACTGGAAAAACCAGAACTTTCGCCATCAGGACCTTTGTTGGCAAAGTGATCTCTCTGCTTTTTAATACACTGTCTAGGTTTGTCAAAGCTTTTCTTCCAAGGAACAAGCATCTTTTAACTTCATGACTATAGTCACAATCTGCAGGGATTATGGAGCCCAAGAAAAGAAAATGTTACTGTTTTCACTTTTCCCCCTTCTATTTGCCATGAAGTGATGGGACTATATGTTATGATCTTACTTCTATGAATACTGAATTTCAAGGCAGCTTTTTATTCTTTTTAACCTTCATCAAGAGGCTTTTTAGTTTCTCTTCATTTTATGTGAAGTGGTATCACCTGCCTATCTGAGGCTGTTGATATTTCTCCCAGAAATCTTGTTTCCAGCTTGTGATTCATCCAGCCTGGCACTTCCTATGATATACTCTTTGTAGAAGTTAAATAAGCAGGGTGACAATATACAGCCTTGACGTACTCCTTTCCCAATTTGCAACCAGTCTGCTGTTCCATGTCTGGTTCTAACTGCTCCTTCTTGACCTGTATACAGCTTTCTGAAGAGACAGGTAATGTGGTCTAGTATTCCCATCTGTTGAAGAATTTTCCACAGGTTTTTGTGATCTTCACAGTCAAAGGCTTTCACATAATCAATGAAGCTACAAAAGTAGATGTTTTCTGGAATTCCCTTGCTTTCTCTGTGATCCAGTGAATGTTGGCAACTTGATATTTGCTTCTCTGCCCTTTCTAAATCCAGCTTGTACATCTGGAAATTCTCGATTCATGTACTGTTGAAGGCTAGCTTGAAGGATTTTGAGCATAACCTTAATAGCATGTGAAATGAGTGCAATTGTACAGTAGTTTGAACAGTCTTTGGCATTGCCCTTCTTTCAGATGGGAATGAAAACTGACCTTTTCCAGTCCTATGACCAGTCCTTTGGCCACTGCTTAGTTTTCCAAATTGGCTGACATAAGTGCAGCACTTTAACAGCATCATCTTTTCAGATGAATAGCTCAGCTGGAATTCCATCACCTCCACTAGCTTTGTTCATAGTAATGCTTCCTAAGACCCTACTTGATTTCATACTCCAGGTTGTCTGGCTCTAGGGGAATGACCATACCATCATGATTATCTGGGTCATTAAGAGCTTTTTTGTATAGTTCTTCTGTGTTATCTTGCCACTTCTTCTTAATATCTTCTGCTTCTGTTAGGTCCTTATGATTTCTGCCTTTTATTGTGCCTGTTCTTGAATGAAAAATCCCTTGATATCTCCAATTTTCTTCAAGGTATCTCTAACCTTTCCCCTTCTATTTTCCTCTGTCTCTTTGCATTGTTCATTTAAAAAGGCCTTCTTATCTCTCCTTGCTATTCTCTGGAAGTCTGCATTCAGTTGAGTGTATCTAAACCTTTCTCCCTCACTTTTCACTTTTATTTCCTCAGTTATTTGTAAAGCCTCCTCACACAACCACGTTGCCTTCTTGCATTTCTTTTTCTTTAGGATGGTTTTCATCACTGCCTCCCATACAAGGTTATGAACCTCCATCCATAGTTCTTCAGGCACTCTGGCTGCCAAATCTAAATCTTTTAAATCTATTCATTATCCCCACTGTATAATCATAAGGGATTTGATTTAAGTCATACTTGAATGGTCTAGTGGTTTTCCCTACTTTCTTCAATTTAAGACTGAATTTTTAATAAGGAGGTGATGAACCGAGCCACAGTCAGGTCCAGGTGTTGCTTTTTCTGACTGTATAGAGTTTCTCCATTTTCGACTGCAAAGACTATAATCTGATTTCAGCATTGACCAAAAATTATGTTTTCGGTCAATGAGAGGCCAGTTTTCAATAATGGCTGGTGGATTTACTAATTCCTCGTAATGCTATTTTCCTTATTATTTATCTATAAAGCTTAGCAAGCAGTCAGATACCCTAAGCAGGGCTATTCCTCTGCCATTCAAGGTCTAATGTCACCATCATTAGAAAAGTAAAACTTTAAAAGCAGAGTCCTGGGTCCTTCTAATTACTGTAGTCATCATAGCTTCCAACAAATAACTTTTGGATCCATTCTTATCCTTAGCTTCTCTCTTTTGTACTTTCCTCCCTTCCTCCCTTCTTTCCTTCCTTCTACAATGTTTACTGAGCACTGGGGAGGGTGCTAAATGCTGAAGACACAGGCAACCAAAATAGCTTTGTTACTTAGCCAAGAGGACTCCATATCTGCACAGGAAGAACCCATTAGAGTCCTAGTTCAAAGCTGAGTGTTTCAAAACAATGAGCACCATGAGAGTGTGAAATAGAAGCTGCTAAACCTTCTTAAATGAAAGCCTTCATTAAAGAAATGACATTTAAACTGAGACTTGAAAATAAATGTGCCTTCTTTATATGTGATTTGGGCCAGGGCTAACACTGTACCCATAACAACTTTATTAATTCTCTTGGCATCTCCATTTCCCTCCTTTGAAAAGAAAGCCTTTACTCTTTACCGTCTCAGGAGCTTGCTAAAATGCATTGAGACTAAGCAAGGGTTTAAGGGTTTGGAAAGGACACCACTAACAATTTTTTTAAAAAAACAACATCCATGAAATCAAGATGTATTTAGCTTAAACTGAGTGTCCAAAGATTGCTTATAACAAGATTTCACTGGCTTATAAACTCTGAGGAATTCCTGTGAGAATGATAGCAGAAAACTCACAATGGACCTGAAGACAGAAAGAACTAACCAGCAAGTGGATAAATGCAGGTAAACACAAGGTAATTCCCTTAAAAAATAATAATGCCAAATGCCATATTGTACAAGTTCTTCATAGAAGTAAATGGTTCTAAATTTTTAGGGAAACAATTTTAGACAATTATTAGTGGTACATGAGTATAGGGCCTTTGATCAAAGCCTAGAATCTCTGTGGGTAAAAGATGGGAATCAAGCTTTAGATGAACTGAAGTATCTCTGTTGGGCAACCCCAGGACGAGTGGGGATCATGGTTCAGAACAAAATGATGGATTGAGATCAGAGCATTCTCTGAAGCAGCAATTCTTTTTCCATTCCCAATTATGGCTCCAAACGCCACCCAATTTCTTTTTTTATAATTAATTTCCCTATAACACTATTTTAATAAATGTTTGAAAAATGAAAATCTGCGTAAGACTGGTAATAGCCACTGAAAGATACATCATTTTATTGACTAGTAAACCCTGTGTTTCTCTGCATCTTTTTGCGCTCAGAAAATATTTAAAGCAAAGCATAGATCACATACATTCAATGAGGATGAAGATGTGCTTTGGGGAAAGGAGAAAAGCCTAAATTTTAGGGCAATGGATTAAATTTTAAGACGACATCAGTAAAATTCAGATTTATTTTACTTCCATTCTATAGCCCAGAGGTTCTCAAACTTTCTCACTTTATGACATCCTTAATAGCAAGTAATTTTTTTATAGGATCCCTAAACCCGACAGATCCATTTGCTAGATAGATTCAGACTGCCTAATAGGTCTGACAAATCGGTAGCTTTTTGAAAAACTAATACGTAGATTCAAAGAAAGGAATTTTTATTTTATTCTTATATAATCATAAAAACTCATTGACAGAATGTGTGTGACCCTTAGTGACTACAAATTTCCCAAACTGAACTCCATCAACCACCTCATCATTTCTTGTTCCACACTGATTTTTGAGTGGTATGTCCTTCCCTTGCAGCCCCCTCCCCCCAACCCAGTGTACCTAAGAGAGTTCCTGGCACAAAGTGAATGCTCAAAAAATATTTGTTAAATGAATCAACAGAAGCACTAGAGATAGAAAGACCTGGGTTTCCATCCAGCTTTGCTATAAACCAACTGTATCACCTTGGACTAAACCTCTGTGTCAGTTTTTATTCTTGTACCGGAAATAATAAAAATGAATGACTCCCTGGATTGTTTTAATGATTAAATGAATGATTAAAACAGCACAGTATTTGACACTTGTAACCACTTAACAAGTGGAAACTTTTAAAATTACTACTGCAGTTTTTTTTTCTTTCACAGTTGGAAAGTATTCTAGAAGGAATATTTTTTAAAATCTGATAAAAATAAATAACTATAGTCAAAATGCAAAAAGGAAATATAGGATTAGAACTGGATTTAAGGGATTCCTGGAAGCTGAGTTCTAAATGAGAATTCAGAGGTATGGTGAAAATAGCACAGAAAACCTAGTTCAAATCAGACTTCTGCCTCTTTGCACCTTTTCTGCTACTGAAACTCTCTCACTCTCGGTCTCCTTTCCTATCATGTAAAGGAAAATAATACTTCTGAGAGGTATGCTATTAGGAAAACTGGAAGAAATAGTTTGTTTCATCTCCATGGAAAGAAGAGGCTGAACATGCTTGCCTGGTAGAATCCCAAGTCCCAAGGTTGGAGACAGAGCAGGGCCTCTTGCCACCATAAGCTACAGTCTGAGGAGATAACTGCTAACGTGAGTGTCCGCTGAAGGTCCCTATCTATTCCTGACCTATGCTGTATAACTAGACTTCCCTGGTGACTCAGATGGTAAAGCGTCTGCCTACAATGCAGGAGACCTGGGTTCAATCCCTGGGTCGGGAAGATCCTCTGGAGAAAAGGAAATGGCAACCCACTCCAGTACCCTTGCCTGGAAAATCCCATGGGCAGAGGAGTGTGGTAGACTACAGTCCATGGGGTTGCAAAGAGTCGGACACAACTGAGTGACTTCACCTCACTTCACTTGTTCACTTAGGCTATATAAAACTTGGCTACTGTATCTATCACAGTTTTGTTTGAAAAATATCAAGTACTAAGTATTTTTCCATAGAAAATAATTTAATATCAAGTATCAGAAATGTTCTTAACTGAATACAGATTTCCAGAGAACAGCAAGGTTAGCTAAGAAGGCCTTCTTAAGTGAACAATGCAAAGAAACAGAGGAAAACAACAGAATAGGAAAGACTAGAGATCACATCAAGAAAATTGGAGCGATCAAGGAAACATTTCATGCAAGGATGGGCAGGATAAATAATGGAAACAATAAAGACATAATAGAAGTGGAAGAGATTGAGAGGAGATGGCAAGAATACACAGAAAAGCTATGAAAAAAGGTCTTAATGACCCAGATAACCACAAAGGAGTAGTCATTCAGCTAGAGCCAGACATCCCAGAATATAAAGTCATGTGGGCCTTAGGAAGAAACACTAGGAACAAAGCTAGTGGAGGTGATGGAATTCCAGTTGAGCTATTTCAAATCCTAAAAGATGACGCTGTGAAAGTGCTGCACTCAACATGCTAGCAAATTTGGAAAACTCAGCGGTGGCCACAGGACTGGAAAAGATCAGTTTTCATTCTAATCCCAAACAATCCCGAAGAAGGGCAATGCCAAAGACTGTTCAAACTACCCTATGATTGTGTTCATCTCACATGGTAGTAAGGTTATGTTCAAAATCCTTCAAGCTAGGCTTCAGCAGTACCTGAACCAAGAACTTCCAGATGTACAAGATAAACTTAGAAAAGGCAGAGGAACCAGAGATTAAATTGCTAACATTCGTTGAATCATGGAGAAAAGGTGAAAGAAAGCTAGTTGTACTGTCTTGTCAGACTCTGTGCAATCCCAGGGACTGTAGTCTACCTGGCTCCTCTGTCCATGGAATTCTCCAGGCCAGAATTCTGGAGTGGGTTTCCATTTCCTTCTCCAGGGGATCTTCCCAACCCAGGGATTGAAGCCAGATCTCTTGCACTACAGGCAGATTCTTTACCAACTGAGCCATAATGGACCTTAGCTAAGGCAAAGGAATCAGAGATTAAATTGCCCACATTCACTGGATCATGGAGAAAACAAGGAAGGAAATTTCAGAAAAACATCTACTTCTGCTTCATTGACTACATGAAAGCCTTTGGCTGTGTGGATCACAACAAACTGAGGAAAATTCTTAAAGAGATGTGAATACCAGACCACCTTATCCATCTCTTGAAAAACCTGTACTCAGGTCAAGAAGCAACAATTAGATCTGTACATGGAACAACTGACTGGTTCAAAACTGAGAAAGGAGTACAAGGCTATCTATTGTCACCCTGCTTATTTAACTTCTATGCAGAGTATGCCATGTGAAACGCTGGGCTGGATGAATCACAAGCTGGAATTAACATTGCCAGGAGAAGTATCAGTAAACTCAGATATGCAGATTATACCACTCTAATGGCAGACAGTAAAAAAGAACTAAAGAACCTCTTGATGAGGGTGAAAGAGAAAAGTGAAAAACTTAACTTGGAACTCAACATTAAAAAGAAAAAACTAAGATTGTGATATCTGGTCCCATCACTTCATAGCAAACAGAATGGGTAAAAGTGGAAGCAGTGACAGATTTTATTTTCTTGGTCTCCAAAGTCACTGCAGATGGGTATTTCAGCCATGAAGTTAAAAGACACTTGCTCCTTGGAAGGAAAGCTATGACAAATGTAGACAGTGTATTGAAAAGCAGAGACATCACTATGCTGACAAAGTTTGGTATAGTCAAAGCTATGGTTTTTCAAGTAGTCATACGGATGTAAGAGTTGGACCATAAAGAAGGCTGAGTGCCAAACTGATGCTTTCAAACTGTGGTGCTGGAGAAGATTCTTGAGAGTCCCTTGGACCACAAGGAGATTAAACCAGTCAATCCTATAGGAAATCAACCCTGAATGTTCATTAGAAGGACTGATGCCGAAGCTGAAGTGCCAATACTTTGGCCACCTGATGAGAAGAGCCAACTCACTGGGGAAGATTGAAGCAAAAGGAGAAGGGGGCAGCAGAGGATGAGATGGTTAGATGGCATCACTGACCTAATGGACATGAAGTTGAGCAAACTCCAGGAGATAGTGAAGGACAGATGAGCCTGGCTTGCTGCAGTCCATGAGATCGCAGAGTTGGACAGGACCTAGCAACTGAACAACGACAACAATCAGAGACTCATACGACAGTGGCAGGTTGTTGAAAGCAGGAGAGTAAAAGTCATGATCACATTTGCTGGCTTTAAAATAGTTGAATATACAAGAAATGCAGGGAACCACCATCATGGGATACAGGTGGTGACCCCAAAAACTATTGTAGAAACCTCAGAGCCACTGCCACTGAAGCCCGGGCACCTGCTCACCACCATTTGGGAAGTGCTGGCTCTTTCCTGTTCACCTCCCAAACATCATGGGAGAGCTTCTTATCGATGAGAAACCAGAATCTTGCCAGCAAGACAGTAGAGAAAAGTCATTTCCAGGCTTCTAGCCTCTGCAATACTTCAGGAAATGTAGAAGGGAAGTAATGCTAATGAGAAACCAATACTAAAAGTTAACAGGGCAAGATACAATCAGATATGAAGAGAAGAGGGGCAAACAACGAGACTCAAAGTCAGAGAAGTGGTGCAAAACAAGAGCTAAGACCAAGCCTCCAGGAACTTTGTTCTGATTATTGGCCATTTCTTCCCTTTAGGAAAAAAAACTGGGGCATAGCCAGAGTGCTGTCATGGTGTACAGTACAGTTACGTGACGGACTTCCCAGATGAGATGTCTAGTCCTTGTCAGCCTTCCCAGGATCCCTCACCTCCAAGGCAGCCCCTGGGTAAACCTGATGTCACTGAGACCTTTATTCTGAGTTCGTAGCAGCCCAGTGGAAGGTAGCTGGGGCTGGAGCTAAAATGCATTCAACTATGAGCATTTATCAAATAGGGCCATTTCTGCTGATCCCTGATGTATCAGTATTATGTAAAAGAAGGGAAAAATTAACCTTGCTTCATCTTATGCACATCCACAGGTATTATGTTATGACAATCTAGTTTCATTACAATCTAAAATTCCATTTTATAGGCTTGAAGGTACTCTTAACTTTCACCAAATAAAGTTTTTCTCCCTTTTTTCAAGGAAACAATCAATTGTGACAGCTTGCAGTCTCCAAAAACAGCACACCAGGATTTGTATACACCTGTTCTCAGATAAATTATCCATTGTCATAGCAAATGAAATGCTTGCAAAATCCCTCTGAGGATCTTAGCTTAAAAATCCTGCCAAGTTATTTTTTAATGCTAACCTCAGAAAATGTAGCTGCTTTTTGAACTCAGCATATGTCTGTCCTCGGTGATAATGAAAGGATCCAGAAAGCAGTTCACTTAGAATGATCCTTATGGTAGACAAGTTCATCGTGGGTGTTCTTTAACAAATATGGGAGAAAAACCTGCTAGCACTTTCGGAAGAATTCATCACACATGAAGAGGTCTAAAACGAAATGTGATGATATCTGAGTTTTGTGTGAAACTATTTTGAACAGAGAATAAAAAAGACAGAAGAATGATTCTTTAAATGGCTTCTAGACTTCTTGATGTCTTGAAACTTCTGTCCCATTGCTTATCTGAAAGAACCAAAATTACGCCTGTGCTTAGTTGCTCAATTGGGTCCGACTCTTTGTGACCCCATGGACTGTACCCGCTGTCCAGATTCCTCTGTCCATGGGGATTCTCCAGGCAAGAATACCGGAGTGGATTGCCATACCCTCCTCCAGGGGATCTTCCCAACCCAGGGATCAAACCCAGGTCTCCTGCATTGCAGGTGGATTCTTTACCATCTGAGCCACCAGGGAAGCAACTATTAGGCCTAGTCAAGACAAAAATTAGGCCTATTCAAGACAAAAGAGTCACCCATGATTGAGTAAACTCCTAATCAGCTTCATAGGGTTGTATGTCCCCTACCCCCAAATCCACGGAAATGGGTGCCTTACCAAGTCCCTGGTAATGGGGCAGAAAAATAGTTAAGGTAAGCTGTAAAAAGTGTTGGTAAAACACAGGTGTTGAAGGATAAGGGTTATCTAATGGGTTGAAGCTATTCCACTTCTGCCCCTTTCGATGATCTCAGGGTGTAGATATTGTGAGTAACCTTTACCGGTATTAGCGAATTTTCATTTCCAGGCACTGGTCTACATCTATAATCCTTGAAACAAGCCTACCCTATAAGTATCATTACTGTTCATCTCACAGCTGAGAAGAGTGGGGCCAAGGGCAATTAAGTGCCCCGCCCTAGAACAGTAACACCCAGGCAGCCTGACTCCAGAGGCATGCTTGGAACTCTCAGGACACTTGCCACAAACTGTTAAAGCAAAATGTGCCCACTCACATACTAACAAAAAGTCCTGTATAAATCACTTTCCAACAGAAAATTCCAACTCCTGTGCTAGGTACTTGGTAGGAGCTGGTGGGAGGGCAGGAAATCAGGAAATCATGAGTTCTTATCCCAGAGGAAATGCAGAAGACTTCTGATAAAATCCATTAGCTTTGAAAGACTTGAGGCCTGGACCTATGTCTACTCATTACTCAGACCACTCTTATTTTTTGATGCACTCAAACTGTTCTCACCTATTTGATCACAAGTAGAATCAGAATATATCAAAGCAAAGGGACTAGTGATTCTGCCAGACCCTGTAGGGAACATCATTTTCTACGTGGTACTTTTGGGGCCAACTTAACCTATTTTGGGGCTTCCCTTGTGGCTCAGTGGTAAAGAATCCTCCTGCAATGCAAGAGACTCAGGTTCAGTCCCTGGGTCAGGAAGATCCCCTGGAGAAGGAAATGGCAACCCACTCCAGTATTCTTGACTGGGAAATCCCATGGACAGAGGAGCCTGGTGGGTTATACAGTCCATGAGGTCACAAAGAGTCGGACATAACTTAGCAACTAAACAACGGCAACCCGTTTTCTTGCAGAAGTCAGTAGACCTTAGAACTACTGAAATATCAAGCTACCCTTTGAGTATTTAGATGGTAACTCTGGATATCATCCACCTCTCTTTAGACAGGCAGGATCCAAATCCATGGCACCTTAGAGGGATGAGATGATAGCTGTATCCTCTTGAAAGCAGGGACTCAACAGTCCTGCGGATGCTCACATCCAAGCAGAAGGGCTGAGGACTACAAGGAGAAATAGAATTATGTAACCATTTTCCTTCTAAATTTTTTCATAGAGTTTCAAGCTAAGTGTGAACCTGTCAAGAAAAATATTCTCTGTATCAATTTTCTCCCATCACATATGCAAAGCTGTTCTTTTAAAAACTCACTCCCAAAGCTCTTATTTTCAAAACTAACATATCACCGTTGGTTCCTCTCCTCTCCAAGAATTCTCCATGAGCATAACAGGGAAAGCACACAGTCAGATATACTTTCACATGAAAAATACATCACCCAAGGAAATTAGGCAACAATTGGATTGGCAGGGACAAAAATAAGACTGAGCCATGCACCAGTGCATCTATCACAAGTTCTGGTAGCCATCAAGATGAGGGAGATGGTCAAGGAACCAGATACAGACCCCTCTGTGGCATGTTCATTGTTTTTGGCTCATTTACTTTCAACACCTACTCGTGTCCATCTAGAAATCTCTTGGGGAAAATCTCCAAGTGTACCTGACTGACATCTCTAAAAAGACTTGAGGCTTAAATCATTAAAAAGCAGAGACATTACTTTGCCAACAAAAGTCCGTCTAGTCAAAGCTATGGTTTTTCCAGTAGTCATGTATGGATGTGAGAGTTGGACCACAAAGAAGGCTGAGCAACAAAGAACTGATGCTTTTGAACTGTGGTGTTGGAGAAGACTCTTGAGCGTCCTTTGGACTGCAAGGAGATCAAACCGGTTGATCATAAAGGAAATCAATCCTGAATATTCATGGGAAGGACTGATGCTGAAGCTGAAGTTCCAATACTTTGGCCATCTGATGTGAAGAGCTACCACTAGAAAAGATGCTGCTGATGCTGGGAAAGATTGAAGGCAGGAGAAGGGGACAACAGAGGATGAGATGGTTTGATGGCATCACTGACTCAATGGATATGAGTTTGAGCAAGCTCCAGGAGATGGTGAAGGACCAGGAAGCCTGGCATGCTGCAGTCCATGGGATGGCAAAGAGTCGGACATGACTGAGTAACCAAACAATAACAACAAATAGGACTCAAATGCTGGGACTCCTCATCACAGAGGGGGTTCTGTACAAGGGACAACCATTCTTTATAAACATGAAAATCAAAAATGCAAATATTTTACTCCCATATTCAATAAGGAAATAATTACACATCATAAAGAATTCTTCATAAAAACATACAATTGATTCAAATAAGTTTCTATGAACATAATATTTAATTTGAGGTAGAGTCTTAAAGAGGCAATGTTCCCTTTTGTGGCAAGAGATAATTTTGCCTAGCATTTGCTTAAAATAATAAGAAGCAGTAAAAAGTACCATACAATTTACTTAGTGTTTATGAATATACCAGAGAAGATCACTTCTGAATATAGAGTATACTTTCCAAAGTTTTAGCCATTAACTACAGCTGTCACTCTCTGTCTTGCTTCTATTCAGACTATGAAGATCAGGTTTCTATTATAAATATTGGTTCAATGAAACTTTATAATTTATGAAACCTAAGTATTTACAATTCTATCAGCAAAACTGTATAGCTTCGGCCTCATGCCTATTAGCAAAGAGATGGATGAGCTGGAAACCAAGGGAGGGAAACCCAGATCACCCTATTTTCTTACCAGATAAAGAATGTTGTTCCTAGACTTTTTGAACAGAAAATAATCTTCCAGATTCTTCTCATTGAAATATAACAGCTAGGTATCATTTCATATCTTTATTCCTATGGAAGGGTGATACAGAGGCAAAAACATTTAGGTAAGAAAAGTCATTTACTCACAAAGACAGTTAATAAGCAGGTCAGATTTCAGAAAAACTAGCTCGTTAAATTAAAACATGTTTTTTTTTAATCTGAAGAATTACCATGTAATTAAATTTCTAGTTAGTCTGCTCATGGCCCAAAAAAGAGCAATGTTCTCACATAATTATCATATCCAAGAAGATCCTGGCCTAGTCTCTGGTATTTGATAGGGCCCACATGGGGTCTCATTGATAAGATGGCTCATTATATGGACCTCAAAAACAAAGAATAAAATCACAGTGATCTATGAGACTGACCAAACTGCCCAAATGGCATCCTGTTATCTCACTGGTTCCTATCTTCTCAAAGCTGCAAGACCACCAGATTCCAGACCTCTGGCTATGTGACCATCCCTTCAGAGAATTTTTCATTGGTGGGGTATAAGAAGGACTCCATCAGAAAGGGAGGACGCTGGTTCTCCTTAAGAGCCAGTCACCCTCTCTTTTCCCTCTAATAAATTTCCCTTTTCTTGCCTGACTGCCTGGCTTGCTCTCTCTTTTTCTGCACTAGCCTTACATTCTGGTGCTGAAACCTGGGAGGGAAGATCTACCGCAACTGGGTGGGCTCCCCTGGGCTCCCCTCCTGAGCCTCCCTCTGGTGGTCCCCTCCTGGGACCTTGCCAAGAAACTGAGACGAGCTCTGGGACGGGACTCTCCACTTGCCTTGCTGGACTGACATCCACACAATGGCCTACATTTCACCCACTGGTTACAAGGATGAGTGAAATCCCATTCTCTTGGATCCTCTCTCTCTCTTGGCTCATTTCAAAGTCCTAGGGCCCTCAGCCTTGTGCCCCATCTGACTTTGAAATAGGGGACGCCCATTTCAAAACAGACTATTACTCTCTGAGAAAGTCCTGAGAATGGGGACGCCTTTTCTCTTAGACCTTTGTCCTTGCGTTCTCTCGCCCTTGGCTAACCTATTCAGCCTCAATGGGAAATTCGCAATCTCAGCCCTCAAAATCTACTCCTCTAGGATGCCTTCTCTGAAACCTGAAAGCTTTGGACTTCCAAGGGGAGATAAGACCAAATAGACTTATTTACTATTCTAACACTGTCTGACCACAATACAAACGATAACAGGTCCCAAAGGCCAGAAAATGGAACTCTCAATTATAATACTCTCAGTTAAGTTCAGTTCAGTTGCTCGGTCGTGTCCGACTCTTTGCGACCCCATGAATCACAGCACGCCAGGCTTCCCTGTCCATCACCAACTCCCAGAGTTCACTCAGACTCACGTCCATCGAGTCAGTGATTCTATACAGCCAGCTCATCCTCTGTCGTCCCCTTCTTCCCCTGCCCCCAATCCCTCCCAGCATCAAAGTCTTTTCCAATCCCTCCCAGCATCAAAGTCAACTCTTAGCATGAGGTGGCCAAAGTACTGGAGTTTCAGCTTTAGCATCATTCCTTCCAAAGAAATTCCAGGGCTGATCTCCTTCAGAACGGACTGGTTGTATCTCCTTGCAGTCCAAGGGACTCTCAAGAGTCTTCTCCAACACCACAGTTCAAAAGCATCAATTCTTCGGTGCTCAGCCTTCTTCACAGTCCAACTCTCGCATCCATACATGACTACTGGAAAAACCATAGCCTTGACTAGATGGACCTTAGTCAGCAAAGTAATGTCTCTGCTTTTCACTATGCTGTCTAGGTTGATCATAACTTTTCTTCCAAGGAGTAAGCATCTTTTAATTTCATGGCTGCAGTCAACATCTGCAGTGATTTTGGAGCCCCAAAAAATAAAGTCTGACACTGTTTCCATTGTTTCCCCATCTATTTGCCATGAAGTGATGGGACTGGATGCCATGATCATTTTCTGAATGTTGAGCTTTAAGCCAACTTTTTCACTCTCCTCTTTCACTTTCACTTTTTAGTTCCTCTTCACTCTCTGCCATAAGGGTGATGTCATCTGCATATCTGAGGTTATTGAGATTTCTCCTACAACCTTGATTCCAGCCTGTGCTTCCTCCAGCCCAGCATTTCTCATGATGTACTCTGCGTAGAAGTTAAATAAGCAAGGTGACAATATACAGCCTTGATGTACTCCTTTTCCTATTTGGAGCCAGTCTGTTGTTCCATGTCCAGTTCTAACTGTTGCTTCCTGGCCTGCATACAGATTTCTCAAGAGGCAGTTCAGGTGGTCTGGTATTCCCATCTCTTTCAGAATTTTCCACAGTTTATTGTTCCACACAGTCAAAGGCTTTGGCATAGTCAATAAAGCAGAAATAGATGTTTTTCTGGAACTCTCTTGCTTGGGGTCCTCAATAACTTCTGCTACTGCAACAGCAAGTGGTTAGAAATCCCTTTATGTTCAGGTTTTCTTCTCTCTCTGCTCTCGACCCTCTCTCTGTGAATCCTGTTCTACTTCTCAAATACTTTTAACCCACTCTGGGCCACATCCTCCTAATACAATGTCTCCAGATTCCTGTTCGGGCTTTTCTTCTTCTTCCTTTGACCCTTCCGACCCACCCCCTATTGCTCCCAATCCCCTTGCAGTTGCTCCAGATCCAGTTCCACACCCTCCACCTCATGTCCCCTCCTCCCTCCCTCCTTCTCAAGCGCAGGCCTTCCCCTGCCCCAGCTCCCAACCCCTCTCCCCAGCCTGAGCCTGAGATAAGCTCTGAGACCTCAGTGCCCGCCTCTACCCTGAGGGTCCCAAGGCTTTACCCCGACCTCCCTAGGTCCCCTCCCCGTACCCAGTCCGGAACAAATTTAAAACAGGAAACTTCACCTCAGGACCCCACTCCTTCCCCTGCCCCACTCCTCCCTTTGTAGGAAGTAGCTGGAGCAGAAGGCGTTGTTTGGGTTCATGTCCCATTCCCCCTCACAGATCTATCTCAGATTGAAAAGCATCTTGACTCTTTAACTATTATCATATCCAAGATATGATAATTATCTAAAAGAATAATTATCCTCAGACCCTGATAATTATCTAAAAGAATTTGAGTATCTTACCCAGTTTTATGACTTAACCTGGCATGATATTTATATCATCCTTTCCTCCACTTTTCTCCCAGAAGAGAAGGAACAAGTACGGCAAGCCTCTCAGGCGTATGCTGATGAGATACACAGGACAGATGGCATTAAGCCCGCAGGGGCCACAGCTGTCCCCCGAGATGATCCCAACTGGGGTTATCAGGCAGGGAGACCTGGATGAGCAGCTCATCGTATGATTGCTTGCCTCACTGTGGGCCGTCAAAAAGCAGGGCATAAAGCCATCAACTTTGATAAGCTCCAGGAAATAACTCAAAGACTAGACAAAAACCTGGCACAATTTCTAGCCAGGTTAGCGGAAGTGCTACAAAAATACACAAAATGAGACTTCATGTGGGCCCTATCAGTATCAACATTACAAAATTCAGCAATAAAGGTGCTTTTGTTAGGAAGTCAGTATAACTCAGGAGAACACTTTTGATTTCACTTATTTTGTGACTAGAGTTAAATACAGTGACTGTTACTTATTTTGTCTGGGGGTGGGGGTTGGGAAGTTTGTTGCTTTGTTTCCGTTGGTTCCCTTGTTTGTTTTCCTAATTGGGGACCTGATATGAACTTTTACCTATAATGAAGACCTACCAAGGGGTCAGTCTGGCTTCCATACTCCAACCTATTGATAGAGGCTATGAAAGCTTGAAGAATTCTGAGAAACCTCTTCTGGGCTCAGTACAAGATGCCGTATTTGAACAGTAATTTCTCCCACGTGCATGGAAAGAGCGCATGGAAACATTTGTGTCAGACACTTTTTATTTTTTTAAACTTCCATGTAATTTGAATGTCCTGCCTTTAGACAGAAATAAACTAAGACAAGAGAGAAGCAACCGAGTAAAAGTCACACAAAAATCTCCTAGTATAACTCTGACTGGAAACCAAGTCTTTTAAAGAGGAGTCTAGCAAACATGATGGGAGGTGGGGGTGCAGGGCAAGCATGAATATTTGTTGTGAATGAGTTATCTTTCCATTTCACCAATTCTGTATATACTCTAAGAATTAAAATCACCATATTGCCCTCTAGAGCTTATCCATTCAGGGTAATTATACCTTCTCTACAGTAATGGTTTCTTTTTCAATGTGGAGAGAATTAATTATTTTAACTATCAAGTTGAATAATCCTTGTATGCAGAATAATCACTGAGTGTTCTTTATATGGAGGGAACTCAATTGGCTTGCCAGAAATCTCAGTGTGACCTTCTGGCACAACGGTAACTAGCACGATGCATTAATTATGTGGGGTGAAAATTGTTTGTTAATTACATGGTTCCAAAGAATGAAGGCTGCCTTTTCTGCCCAACATCTTTTGTGAAGGGTCAATTCTTTACTTCAAAATTTTGATTTTTTACTCTGTTTGGTTCCCTAATAGTTTTTTTCCACATAATGAATACTTAGCTTAGCCAAGGTTTTTAGTTTAGTTTTTTTTTTTTTTTTTCCTACTTTTGCTTTAGTGTGCATTGGTTTTCAGGAAAATTCACTCCAAGAATGTGTTCCTTGCAAGTTTTCCTCAGGGTTGCATTGCCTTTTTCAGGCTGAACCTGGCAAACCTAGGGCTTCTTAGTCAGCTCCAGTCCCATCACTTAGCATTGGAAAGGGGCCAAAATCAAGGTTTTGTCAATTCCTGCCAAACAGGCTGCTGCTGTCACTCACTTCTTTCTCAGGAAGGCACATCTGCAGATGGCACATCCCACAGCAAGGCTGGCCTTGAGACCCGAGGGCCCACAGTAAGTGGCAGTTATTGCCACATGCTCAAAACCAGTGTGGACCCCAAACATCCTCTGCATGAGGGAACTCCACTTTAAAATATTATACTATGAGACTTAATGACTGTCAAGCCTAATCCCTTATGTACATTAATACATAAACATTAAACAACAATTGCATTCCAAAGAGAGTCACTCAAAAACACACACACACTTGGTTTCGAGAGGGGCAAAGAGTCTTATCAGAAAAATAATAAGCAGAAACTGAGTGGAATCAGGGGCCGGGCCGGGGGGATGTGGAGGGAATAGCTTGGAAAGTAGTTTTATTGATTCTGAAAGAGACTAGAACTCAGTGGAGTTTCTTTTTGTGTGTGCGTTAGTTGCTCAGGAAAAGGCAATGGCACCCCGTTCCAGTACTCTTGCCTGAAAAATCCCATGGATGGAGGAGCCTGGTGGGCTACAGTCCACGGGGTTGCTAGGAGTCGGACACGACTGAGCGACTTCACTTTCACTTTTCACTTTGATGCATTGGAGGAGGAAATGGCAACCCACTCCAGTATTCTTGCCTGGAGAATCCCAGGGACAGGGGAGCCTGGTGGGCTGCTGTCTATGGGGTCGCACAGAGTCGGACACGACTGAAGCAACCTAGCAGCAGCAGCAATAGCTGCTCAGTCATGTCCGACTCCTTGCAATCTAGTGGACTGTAGCCCACCAGGCTCCTCCGTCCATGTGATTCTCCAGGCAAGAATACTGGAGTGGGTAGCCATTCCCTCCTGCAGGGGATCTTCCTGACCCCAGTATTGGACCCAGGTCTCCTGCATTGCAGGCAGATTCTTTAGTCTGATCTACTGAAGAGGAAAAGTTAAAACTTTACATAACCTCCTGCTCCTTCTGCCTCTGTAACTCAGCTTGCTCCTTGCAAAGTCTGGATCACATAGGTCATGTAGTCTCAGAAAGTGGGGACTTACAACACTAAGAACTGGACCTTATCTCACTCGCCCTTGTTCTGCTCTTTGAAACTGCCCAGCCCCTTGCAAACTTGCTTAATCATGCCTGTCCATGTAAAGGTCAAGCAGCCTCCTCCCCATCTTTACTGCTGTTCCGCACATGTGAAACCCCTTAGTTTAAGCCACCCTATTAACAGCTAGTGTTGCCCACTATAGTCTGTCTATAAAAACTCTGTAACCCCTTTGTTCAAGACTCAGAGCTTGGAGTGTTAACTCCTCTGGGCCCGCTGGCTTAATAAACCTGAGTTCTCCAGCTCTCCGAGTGTGGTGCTTGGTTTTTTGAGTATTGGTTTCTGCAACACTAACAGGGAGTTTCTTTATAGATGGCTAATTAAAGTCCATTAACAACACTTTTGATATTGAACACTCAAAGAAGAAATTATAAAACAGACTTAAAAGTTTGCCACGTTTTCCCTTTAAATATGCATAAGAAATTAAGGTAGCTTTTTACTGTATTTCTAATACTCACAGTAATTTTTAAAAATGCAGTATAACACTGGGAGAAAGTTTTGTCTCAGCCTTAACATTTGAGATATATACTTGAACGTTTCTCCAAAAAGTCTAGCATTTTAGTGAGTTTTGTGAGATCCTAAAAGAATATTAAAAAAAAAAACCCCTCATGTCAGTACCCTAATTATAAAGCCATTGAAAAATACATTGTTCATTGAGCTTTTCTTTTCTTTTAAAATACATATATGTTAATCTATGGAAAAGATGGCAACCCTCCCCTACAAATGACTAAAATAAACAAAGGAATATTAAGATGAAAATTATCTCCTTGTTCACAACAATGAAAACATTCTGTGATAGTTATGTCAAAAAGATGGAGGATGAATTCTACTACACAAAATTGAGTTAATTTGTTTAACACAGGTCAAAAAGTGAAAGTGTTTTAGTCAATGTCAAAATCATCCCATTAAATTTAATCCCCATTCTTTACAGAATACAAATAGAATATTCTTTAAGACAATAAAAATTGCCTGTCATCATACTTAATAATTTCTTAAAGAATTATAACCAAATTTAGGAAAACAAAACAAAAATCATAATTATTAGTAAAACAATTAGAAGTAAATTTTGTTGATAATATTAACTTAAATAAGAAAATGAAAAAATAAAAAGTTAAATTGGGGGGAAATGAGATACATTTATTTGCACAACATATGATTATCTATAAAATCTAAGTGAGATTACAAAAAAAGAAGAAAAAAATATTAGCGGCTGAGTAATACTCCATTGTGTGTATGTACCACAGCTTTCTTATCCATTCATCTGCTGATGGACATCTAGGTTGTTTCCATGTCCTGGCTATTAAAAAGAATACATTTGAATCAGTTCTGATGAGATGGATGAAACTGGAGCCGATTATACAGAGTGAAGTAAGCCAGAAAGAAAAACACCAATACAGTATACTAACACATATATATGGAATTTAGAAAGATGGTAATGATGACCCTGTATGCAAGACAGCAAAAAAGACACAGATGTGTATAGCGGACTTTTGGACTCAGAGGGAGAGGGAGAGGGTGGGATGATTTGGGAGAATGGCATTGAAACATGTATACTATCATGTAAGAATCGAATCGCCAGTCTATGTCTGATGCAGGATACAGCATGCTTGGGGCTGGTGCACAGGGATGACCCAGAGAGATGTTATGGGGAGGGAGGTGGGAGGGGGGTTCATGTTTGGGAACGCATGTACACCCATGGTGGATTCATGTCAATGTATGGCAAAACCAATACAGTATTGTAAAGTAAAATAAAGTAAAATAAAAATTAAAAAAAATAAAAAATATATTAGAACTAAAGTGTATTTCATAAATACCTGGTCCAAAAGAAATTAATGGAACAAGTAGCTCTGATATATGTCATCCCTATTTGTTTCATCACTACTCTATCAAATAGTCCTGCACTGGGAACTACAGAGAGCTTCCATATTTCAGTGAGTGGTAGAATTACAAAACCTACTATGTTGAGGAGAAAGTCTAGAAAATAAGAATTTATGGGGAGAGAGGATATTTATACCTCAGATGTGCTTTCCTATTACAGTTGACCATTGAAGAGCATGAGTTTGAATTGCACAGGTCCACTTATACCTGGATTTTTTTCAACAGTGGATGTTACATTATTACATAATCCAAAGTTGGTTAAAGTCATGGATATGGAAAGGAGGGCAAGCTATAAATTATACCAAGGCATTCCACTGCTTCTAAGGTTGATAGCACTAACCCCTGAGTTTTTCAAGGGTCAAATGTACTTGATTATTCACCATGTGTAAAGGCTGAGAAATTTTTCATTCAAGTTTTGTTTTCTATTCCAAATACAAATATATTTTACATAAAAAATATTTATAACTAGCTAGATGCATTACTTAATGCACACAGTTGCCTACTCTCACTCCCCTTTCACTTCTACAATGTTTCTGAACATAACTGATGCTTTAAGAAGCTATTCCACAATATTGTGGCTTAACGTATCCCTTGGTATAGTATCATAATACCCTGGGGAATAAAAATCACAATTTGAAAAACACAGCTCTAGTTCTATTAAATTTCTACATGACAATTCCCTAATTCTAGGGCATTTATTGAAATATATAATTGAATCTTTATAGAATTCCAAGTTTAATTGAAATGGACATGGTTCTAGTTGTTTGCATGCTAGTCTTCATTTGAGAGAGAAAACAAAGGTATTTTTATTCATTGTAGAAGCCAGTTTAGGAACTCTGAACCAGTCCATGGAACAAAAGAGATAAAGCGTCTTTTAAAAAACCCAGACAATTATTTCTTCAATTAATATCTGTCAGTATTAGAGCACCTTCTAATGCATAATTTAATTTCATGGACTGATGGCTTTCTTGGAAGCACAGCCTTGGGCAGTTTATAATTTGTAATAGTCAGCTTCTCTACAGGGCTAAAGATTAAATTTTTTTTAAAGTTTAAACATCATCTTGTTGCTCTACCATGGAGTAAAACATTTATAAAATGATAACCTTTTGGTCTACAACAGGATTTGGAAGCCCAGGGTTTAGAATTCTCATAACCAGAATGAAATGTTGTCTGGCTATAAAGTGGTTATATAATGGCAAGAATAATATAAATTAAAAACCAAAATATGTATACTTTTCTACAATAATAGTCAGAGGATTTAATATACCTTTCTAACTATTTGAGGGATAAAGCATTAAGGCTGTGACGATATGGGTGATACATACAAATCTAGCCAATAAACTCTGTGAAAGATGACAAATCACAAGGAGAACTGGAAAGCAAGCTATTTTCTAATGCCCATGGAACCTTTATACGAAACAATCACATATTAGGCAAGCACAATATAAGGTACATAATGTCTTCAGAGGTTCTTCCAAAGCAGGTATTAAATACTGAGGTTAATGCAATGACATTAACCTATTTATTTACTTTTAAAATTAAAAAATACTCAACCATTTGTATAAGAATCATTCTACTACAAAACTCTTTGCTCTAAAAGAAATCAAAAGGACAATTATAGAATTCTTAGAAACAGGATAAGGGTAATACTACATATCAAAAAGTATGGGTCTAACAAAGGCAAAAACTAGTGGGGAGAAAACAAATCATTAAGTGCATTATTAGAAAAATTATTATTATTAGCAATTAAAGAAAACTTTAAGTAGGAAAAAGTCTTAAAGACAAAGCAAGACTGATGAATTAAAAAACAGAAAATTAATATAGTTGATTTGCTTCTGTCTATATACTCAACAAATAGCTGGACCTAAGTGATTTCAAGGACCACACTTTTAATTGTTTCATTATACCTCCATGAGTGCAGTCAGCTAAAAAAAAAAAAAAAAAAAAAAAAAAAACAAGCCACATGTACACAAAAACACTCAGGAAAATACTCATGATTTAAAGAAAAATATCTAAATATTTAAAAAATAGAATATACCCTCTATCACAACATAAAGAGAAATAAATTTCAGATATAGATATAGACACAGATACAGTAGAAATTGAAACCAGCATGCTTTAAAATAAGCAAAACTTTCTTAAGAAAGAAAAAAAATCTGAAGTCTTAAATGAAAAAGCAGAAATATTTTATAAAATAAAAAATCTTCCATGGCAAAAGATATCAAACATAACATTTAAAAATAAAGAACTGATATGATGGGTAAAATTTTTGTATTAAATAACATGTATATAGAGAGTTAATATTCCTGCTCACCAAACTTCAAATACATTGTAAAAAGATAAATAAATCAAGAAAATAATAGGTAAAACAAATTCATGTAAGGGGAGATGTTAACGGTATAAATGGATAACAAATATGTGGGAAAGAAGGAGTTCCAGGCATGCTGACAACTAGGAAAATGAAAATTACAGAATGATAATTCAATTTTTACCCATCAAATTGGCAAAACTAAAATGTGTGGTAACCTTAAGATTCAATAAGAATGTAGGAAAATGGATGTTCTCATATATTAACAGTCTTAATGTGAACTGAAATATTTGCAAAACATACAGAAATGAAGAGATAAGTAGATGAATATATATGTGCAAAGATGCTTCTCACAATTAATGTTTGTAGTAGCAAACTGGAAATGTCTATCAAGAGAGGGAATGTTAGATATGTAAGTAGTAACACTGAGGAACGGCCAAAAGACAGCAATTACACACCCATATATAAAATCCAAAATAGATGAGTACTGCTGAACTTTATGGCAATACAACTGAAAAATCACCCCCCCCCAAAAATAGCATTTTTGGAAAATGCAAATAATCATTGCAAGAAGTATGCACCTAAGCTGATAAATACATATGAGGGAAAAAAGGTGACGTTATCAAATAATTGCTTTTAAAAGAAAGTCTTAAGTCCAGAGGTTGGTATGAATGAATTTATCAAATCTTCAAGGGATAAATACTTCTGGAATTTAAACTGTTCTAGGAATTAGTAAGCAATGAAACTTTTTCCTATTTTCTATTTTCTTTAAAAAAAAAATTGTGGTGAAATATATACAGGATAGTACATGAAGGTTAAATGATGAATATATATTAAGGAACCCCTGAGTAACCACCATGTAATCACAGAGGGACCATTTCCTGTACTCTTGATGTTCTCTGCATGTGTCTTCCCATAACTCCCTTCCCCCTTGGTTTTCTTTTTGTTTGTAATCCATATAAGCATCCAAAAATGATACCATTTAATTTTTCATGTTTTAAACTTTATATTAAATGTATGTATTCTTTAGTGGCTGGATATTATTTGTAAAATTCATTTGCGGTATTGAGTGTTGTTTTAGAGTGTTCACTTTTATTGATTATTCCATTACATAAATGCCATTGTATGAAAAGTGTGCAAGTTAGTTATCCAGTTTACTATTGACGGAATTCAATAGCTCAATTGGTAAAGTATCCGCCTGCAATACAGGAGACCTGGCTTTGATCTGTAGGTTGGGAAGATCTTCTGGAGAAGGGAAAGGCTACCTACTCCAATATACTGGCCTGGAGAATTCCATGGACTGTATAGTCCATGGAGTTGCAGAGTTGGACATGACCGAGTGACTTTCACTTTAATTAGTGGAATTGAGTTGTTTTGAGTTTTCATCTATCACAAGAAATGCTGAAGGAAACATCTCCATACATGTCTCCTGAAACATGGTGTATTTCTCTAGAAGGCATTTCCAGGAACAAAATTGCTAAGTTATAAGGTATGCATGTCATTAGATTTACCAGAGGATGCTAAACTGTTTTTCAAAGTTTTTAATACAAATTTGCACATTATATAGCAGCATATGAAAATTCCTATCACTCTACATTGTCATTTTTAATGTTTGACAGTCTGGTGGTTGTAGTTTTAAACTTGATATACTGTTGAAGTTGAGTGTGTGTGTGTGTGTGTGTGTGCTAAGTCACTTGTCATGTCTAACTCCTCTGTCCATGGGATTCTCCAGGCAAGAATACTGAAGTGGCTTGTCATGCCCTCCTCTTGAAGTTGAGTACTTTAACCTATTTTATTAATCACTTAGATTTACTTTTTTTGTGAAGTACTCATTCAAATATTTAGCCCAGATTTCTATTGGTTTTTCTTTTTAAAAAGCATTGATCTGTAAACACTCCATTTTTAAGTCTTTTATTGATTATATGTATTGTAAAATAGTCTCCCATTCTTTGGCTTTTATCTCTTGATGATTTTTCCTGATGATCAGAAACACTGAATTTTACTGTAGTTGGATTTATCATTTTCCTTAATATATAGACATTTCTGTCTTGTCTAAGATATCTTTCTGTATCTCCAAGTTAAAGAAAGATTTCTTCTATAATATCTTCTAAAAACCTTATATCTCCCGTTTAGGTCTATGATGTTGCTGCTGCTGCTAAGTCGCTTCAGTCGTGTCCGACTCTGTGCAGCCCCATAGACAGCAGCCCACCTGGCTCCTCTGTCTCTGGGATTCTCCAGGCAAGAACACTGGAGTGGGTTGCCATTTCCTTCTTAATGCATACATGCATGCTAAGTCGCTTCAGTCATGTCCGACCCTACAACCCTATGGACAGCAGCCCACCAGGCTCCTCTGTCCACGGGATTCTCTAGGCAAGAATACTGGGGTGGGCTGCCTTTTCCTTCTCCCTTTAGGTCTATATGCACCCACTATTTTGCATAGTCTAATATCATTTTTTCCATATAGTTATCAACTGCCCTAGCATCATTTATTAGACTCATATTTATTAATTATGCATATACACATGGATCTATTTCTTGTTCCTTTACTTTCAGATGTCTGAAAGTGTAACTGAAGTCGCTCAGTTGTGTCCGACTCTTTGCAACCCCATGGACTGTAGCCCACCAGGCTCCTCCGTTCTTGGAATTCTCCAGGCAAGAGTACTGGAGTGGGTTGCCATTTCCTTCTCCAGGGGATCTTCCTGACCCAGGGATCAAACCCAGGTCTCCTGCACTGCAGGCAGACGCATTACCCTCTGAGCCTCAGATGTCTAACTCCATGCCAATAGTTGTTGTAGTTTAGTCACTAAGCAGTGTCTGACTCATTTGAGACCCCAAGGACTGTAGCCCACCAAGCTTATCTTTCCCTGGGATTTCCCAGGCAAGAATTTTGGAGTGGGTTGCCATTTCTTTCTCTAGGGGATCTTCCTGATCCAGGGATCAAACCCATGTCTCCTGCATTGGCAGGGCTGTTCTTTACCACTGAGCCACCTGGGAAACCCTCATGCTAATAGTACACAGTCTTAATTACTACAACATTATAATACATTTTGAAAATTAATAGGAAAAGCCCTCCTACCTTGTCTAGGCTATTCTGAACTTTTACATTGCCATATAAATTGGAATTTTGATTAGGATTGCAATAAACTTATAAATCAACTTGTAAAATGAGATACTTATTAATAACTTGCATATAAGGTATCTATCTCTTCATTGAGGAATCATTTTCTGGGGGAAAAAAATTGCCATCTGTTTAACCTGATACTTTAAAGACACTCCATCAAAATGATATATCAATTTCCTTCTTGATATATTGCAAGTCGATGTTTTTAAGATTCATGATCCATCAAACAAACAGGTGGGAGTTTACACAGCTATTTTAATATTAGCACTTCAATATTCATTGTGTTTAAAATAAATTATTTTTAATGGAATAAGGCTTTAAGTGAAGTTTCCTTGATAGTTGATTTTGTGAAATGAAACTGTTTGTGTGCCAAGTTATGCAGAATAGGTTTAGTGCTCTGCTTCAGACGTGTGTGTGTGTGTGTGTGTGTGTGTGTGTAGGCATGCTAACTCGCTTCAGTTGTGTCCAACTCTATGCGACCCTATGGACCAGTAGCCCACCAGACCCCTCTGTCCATGGGATTCTCTAGGCAAGAATACTGGAGTTGGTTGCCATGCCCTTCTCCAGGGGATCTTCCCGACCCAGGGATCAAACCCGGGTCTTGTGCTGCTACTGCATTGCGGGTAGGTTCTTTACCACTGAGACACCAGGGAAGCCCATACATCTATATATGTGTGTATTTGTGTATGTATATATATAAATGTGTGTATGTGTGTGTGTATGTCTGCACATACATATATACACACACATATATATATTAGTATTAATGAAAATGAAAATTGATAGGAATAGACACTTTGAAGGCTCAAAAAGCATATCTGAGCTAAACATTAAGTAATATGGGAAACTATAAGCTTTGTTAATATAGTTTAACTTTTTGTTATGACTATAACATGCTCATAATATATAATCTGGAAAGCATAGAGAAATAAGAACAAATCAAAATTGACTCAAAATGATTTCAACAAAACTGGCAACTTAATATTATTAGGAACTGAATTTCTTTCTTGATTTTACTTACAATCATATATCTCTGTCTCCTACATGTCTATATACCTTAAAATCATATAAAAAGAGTGATTTCAATATTGGCACTGGAGATCCTTTGATCATTTTTAGGACAATTTTTTTCATATTTTCAAAAAACAGGCAATTTCAATTCTGTATAATTTTCTTTGGTGCACAGGAAAAGATGAAAGACTATTCAATTCATTTTCTGAAACTACAAAAACCTTGAAGCCAAAATATGACAATCAGCAGAAATAAATAAAGACAAAACTCATTTAAGAATGTAGAAGGAAAATGTGTAAATAAAATACTAGAAAATAGGTTTAAATGGCATATTAAAAGACCTATGTACCATGATCAAGTAAATTTCACCTCAGGGATGTGAGGCTAGCTTAAAACTGGAAAACATAAATACATTTTCCAATACTACCAAGACAAATGGGCAAACTGGGGGACTGAGAAGGGAGGTCAGATATGCTACACTTGAGTTCTAAACTGGGCTTTGGAATCACGAACAGAAAGTCAGCCCTTGTCCCAGATGCATCACCAGACAAATGGATCTTCCTTGCTGAATTGCTTATGGCCCAGTCTCCTCTACATTTCCTATACAGATTGCTTTATTTCAAGAGCTGAAAACATCAATGATTATAAAGCATTCTGAACAAAGAGAGAATGTAAAGACAATACTTTTAGGTAAATACCATATATAATTACCTCTTCTTATTTAAGAATGGGTAAACAGAAAATGCAAAATATTATACTTTGTAAAAAGAAATAAATGCATCAAGCCTTAGCAGAAGAACATAGTTTTAGAGTTTCAAAAAATACAAACTGTACAAAATAAGGGGTCACAGTAAGGTTATAAAGTAAAATGAAATTAAAAACTAAAGCTGGGAGAAATGCCACATGGAGAGAACAAGATGGTGAGGAATTGGCGGACGTGGAGCACGTTGCTCTCCATGGATACATCAGGAATACACCTTGAGATGCAGAAGTGCATGCAGAACACCAGCTGAAAGTGGACAAGAGTACCTGACCAATGGAAAAGAATGTACACAACCCGCAAAAGTCAGTAGGATGAAGGAACTACAGGGAAAAACAGGAGTGTTAGTAGGACTAGACCTGCCCTCAGCGGGTGGGGGAACAGAAGCAGGGGTCTGATCCCCACAGCAGGGCAATTGTCTGTGTCAGAGGAGAAACATTTAAGGCTGAGAGTGAAACAGCTGATCTGCGGCAGCCTAAATGGAATGAGAATCAGACAGTCCTTGCCACAGCCATACATATGCCAGAAAGGAATGCTGGTCCCCTGGAAGAGGCAGCAGCTGGGAGCTGGAGTTAAGGGACTGTGGAACAACACCAGGGTGAGGGCTGCTGTTGATTGTGGGGAGATGGATAGAAGGGATGTGTGGGAAATGTCGGTGGAGTAAAGCCAGGCAGCCAAGGAAGCAAGGTGATACTGCTGAGTCACATTGGGTGGGCGGGGGGTTGGGTGGGGGGAACATGGAGCCATCACCATAGCCTCTCTCTTCCCACATGCCAGCATCTGCAACTGAACAATAGAGATGCTGGCCCATCAAATGCCTGACACACTAAACTACTGAGTAGGACCCCACCCAGGGTGCCCCTTTAAGTCCCTGACATGCAGATCTACAGAGTAGGACCCCAATCACGGGGGTCACTCAAAGTGCCTGAGTGGGCGGAGCTATTGAGAAAGACTAGCCAAAGAGGCCTTCTGATGGCCAGCTACAAGAGGCTTGGAAAAAAGACTCTGATAGGGCCATAACTCCTGCGGTGGAGGCAGTCTATGTCCCTGTGCACTTGGCACCATCAGGGTCCCCGAAAGCAGCTGCACCACCTTCATGCTCAACTCTCACTGGGGCAGAACTGCCAGAGGCAAAAAAAGTCTTGTGTCTTTGCCCACAGGGTCGCTTCAGTCACATCCGACTCTTTGCGACCCTGTAGACTGTGGCCTGCCAGGTTTCTCTGTCAGAGAGGCGATTCTCCAAGAAAAAATACTGGAGCATATTGACCAATACTGGTTGCCATACCCTTCTAGAGCACTATATTTCTAGCTACCCTAGCTGCCAAGCCCCCTGAGTACCTGGTGCTACCAGAATCCCTGGTCCTCACAGGGGCAAACCCAAGTCCTCCAGGGCAGCCTCAGGAGCTAAACCCCAGTGGACACCCCACATGTAGAGGTGGAAATAAAACCACAGTTGAAACCCAGTGGCAGTGTGGCTAAGGAAGAAGACCCAAAACCTCCCCACGAACTGTACAAGCTGCAGATTAAATCAACATGATCAACTAAGCAGACTCTGTCTATGGAATATATGAAAGGACATTGAGAGCTCTCACAGAAGAAAATGCACTATCTCTGATAGCTGTGGACACTGGAGGCAAGGACACACAGGAATAGAACCAGAATAGAATCTGAGCTGCCCCCACAGCAGTTCTAGAGATCAGCACAGTGTTGGAGGGCATCCCAGGGAGGTAAGGTGGACTTTGACTCCCAGCGAGGGGAAGGACTCTGACAGCAGTGACTCAAGAAAAACATTTATTATTCTTATTTTTTGACTTGTTCTGTAGATTCTTTTGGAATTTTTTTCTTTTCTTTCCTTTTTCACCCCTCTGTTCTAGCTGTCGATTTTATTTGCCCTAAGAAATCCAATTAAGCTTTTGAGCTTTTCTTTTTTCCTCAGTCACACTTTTTATTGTTGTCATCAACCTCTGCCTATACATTGGGATTTGCAGTTCTGTGGAGTTTTCCTCTTTTTCTCTCTCTCTCTCTCTTTTTAACATTATTTTTTTAAATCTATTATTATTTTTTTCTACATTTATTCCTTTGTTTGCTTTTCCTACTGTTCTTTTCCCCTTGCACTTAATCTTTAATGTATATAAATCTTCTTTATCTACCCTTATTTAACTTTTCATATCTATTCTTTCCTTCTTTTCCTTCTCTCCTTTCCTCTCAACAAATCTGTTAGTTTTATTTTCATTGCTTTATTCCCCAATTGGCATCTTGCTTTAGTCTTGCTTTCCAATTTGTGCTTGAATTAGTTTTGTTCCGGTAGATATAATTTTTGGTTTCCTGTGTTTGCCAGGTCAATCTATTGTACTTTATTTTTGTTGGACTGTTTTGATTTTGCTTATGGGTGTATATGTGTATATTCAGTTACACTTTCTACTGTTACAAACCTCTGCCTCTTCATTGGGCTTTTGCAGTTCCATGGATTTTTTTTTTCCTTTTTCCTTTCTTCCGTTTTTTTTTTTTTTTCTCTATTTTATAATTTTAATGTTTTTAAACCAATTATATTTTTTATACATTTATTCCTTGTGTTTGCATTTCCTACTGTTCTTTCCCCCTTACAGTTAATCTTTCATGTATATAAATCTTCTTCATCTACCTCTACTTAACTCGGCATATCTATTCTTTCCTTCTTACCTTTCCTCTCAACGTATTTGTTTTGTTTCCATTGCTTTATTCCCCACTTGTAACCTTGCTTTAGTTTTGTTTTCCAGTTTGTGTTTAAGTTAGTTTTGTTCTTAAATGGTAAATATAAGTTTTTATTTCATTTGTTCACCAGGTCAGTCTACTGTATTTTATTTTTGTTGGACTGTTTTGACATTGCACATGGGCGTATATGTATATGTGTATATTTCATTATTTTAATTATTATTTGCCTGATTTTGTAACTGCCATTTGTCTGGGGTTCATTTTTGGTTTCACTTTGTTGGATTTTTTTTAAATCTCACTTAATGCCATCACAAATCACTTGTGGAATCTTCATTCCTGACCAGAGATCAAGCTCTGAGGCTTTGGAGTGGGAGCACTGATTCAAAAAACTTAGACTTCCAGAGAACTAACCCTAAGGGGTATCAAATAGTGAGAACTCACATAAAGGAAAGCACTTGAATACAAGACCCCACATCATCCAACCACCAGTAGCACCCTGTGCAGGATGCCTCATCTAAACAACTAACAAAACAAAAATACAAACACAGTCATCAGCAGACAGGATTGCCATCTCACTCAGCCTTGCCCATCAGAGGAAAAATAAACAAACAAAAACTCAACACAAATCTTATCCTATAGGAAGCTCACACAAACAACTGGACCAAACTTAGGAGGGCAAAAACCAAAAGGAAGAAAGAATTCCACCTTCTTCAAGGAAAGAATTCAACTTTCCTTGAAGCCTGGGAAAAGGAGACCTCAAACACAATAACTTTAAAAAAAATTAATGAAAAGGCAGAGAAATACTACACAAATGAAGAACAAACTAGAAACACAGAAGTCCAAATAAATGAAGAGGTAATAGGCAATTCTGAATAATTATCAGAAAAAGACTTCAGAATAATGATAATAAAGATGATCAAAAACCTTGAAAACAAAATGGAGAAAATGCAAGAATCAATTAACAAAGACCTAGAAGAATTAAAGAACAAACATACAGAGACAAACAAAACAATTACTGAAATTAAAAATACTCTAGAAGGAATCAATAGCAGAATATCTGAAGCAGAAGAACAAATCAGTGAGCTGGGAGATAAAATGGTAGAAATAACTTCTGAAAAGCAGAATAAGAATTAAAAGAACTGAGGACAATCTCAGAGACCTCTGGGACCATATCAGAAGCACCAACATTCAAATTCTAGGAGTCCCAGAAGAAGAAGAGAAAAAGAAAGGGTATGAGAAAATTTTTGAAGAAATTATAGTTGAAATTTTCCCCAACATGGAAAAGGAAATAGTCAATCAATTCCAAGAGGCACAAAGAGTCCCATACAGGATAAAACCACGGAGAAACACCCAGACACATACTAATCAAACTAACAAAGACTAAACACAAAGAAAGAATATTAAAAGCAGCAAGGGAAAAGTAACAAGTAACGTACAAGAGAAACCCCATATGCTTAACTGCTGATCTATCAGCAGAAACTCTGCAAGCCAGAAGGGAATGGCAGGATACATTTAAAGTATTGAAAGGGAAAAATCTACAACCAAAATTACTGTACCTGGAAAGGATCTCATTCAAAATTGATGCAGAAATAAAAGCTTTTCAGACAAGCAAAAGTTGAGAATTCAGTACCACCAAACCAGTTTTACAACAAATGTTAAATGGACTTACATAGTCAAGAAATACAAGAGGAGAAAAAAGATCTACAAAATCAACCCCAAACAATTAGAAAATGGCAATAGGAACATATGTATCAATAATTACTTTAAATGTAAATGGATTAAATGCTCCAACCAAAAGACACAGACTGGCTGAATGGATACAAAAACAAGACCCATATATATGCTGTCTACAAGAAACCCACTTCAGACCTCAACACACATATAGACTAAAAGTGAGAGGATGGAAAAATATATTCCATGCAAATAGGAAGCAAAAGAAAGCCGGAGTAGCAATCCTTATATCAGACAAATTACACCTTAAAATAAAGAAGATTACAAGAGATAAGGAAGGACACTACATAATGATCAAGGGACCAATCCAAGAGGAAGACATAACAATTGTAAATATTTATGCACCCGACATATGAGTACCTCAATACATAAGACAAACACTAACAGATATAAAGGAGAAATTGAAAGTAACACAATAATAGCAGGAAAATTTAACACCCCACTTACACCAATGGACAGATAATCAAAGCAGAAAATTAATAAGGAAATACAAGTCTTAAATGATACATTAGATGAGCTGGGTCTCATTGGTATCTTCAGGATATTCCATGCAAATGCAGAAGAATATATCCTCTCAAGGGCACCTGAAACATTCTAGGATAGACCACATCTTGGGTCACAAAGCAAACATCAGTAAATTTAAGAAAATTGAAATCATATAAGCATCTTTTTCAACCACAATGCTATGAGACTAGATATCAATTATAAGAAAAACACTGTAAGAAACATAAACACATGGAGATTAAACAACATGTTTCTAAATAACCAACAGGTTACTGAAGAAATTGAAAGGGAAATAAAAAATTTCTAGAAACAAATAGCAATGAAAACGTGACAACTCAAAACCTATAGGATGCAGCAAAAGCAGTTCTAGGAGGAAGGTTTATAGCAATCATATCTCAAGAAACAAACAAACCAAAAAAACATTGAATAGACAATCTAACTTTATACCTAAGACAATTGGAAAAAGAAAAAAAAAACTACAAAAAAAAATTAGTAGAGGGAAAGAAATCATAAAGGTCCAAGAAGAAATAAATGAAAAAAAAAAAAAGAAAGAAAGAAAGAAAGAAACAATAGTAAAGGTGAATAACATTAAAAGCTGGTTCTTTGAGAAGATAAACAAAATTTACAAAATGTTTTGCCAGACTCATCAAGGAAAATAGTGAGAAGAATCAAATCAACAAAATTAGAAACGAAAAAGGAGAGGTTACAACAGACAGTGCAGAAATACAAAGGATTGTAAGAGACTATTATGAACAACTATATGGCAATAAAATGGATAACCTGGGAGAAATGGACAGATTCTTAGAAACAGAAACAGAAATAATGAACAACCCAAATACTGAAGCACTGGGTTTGTTTTGAAACAACCCAAAGCACTGAAGTTAAAGCTGTGATCAAAAATCTCCCAAACAACAAAAGCCTAGGACTAGATGGCTTCACAAGAGAATTCTATCAAACATTTAGAGAAGAGTTAATAGCTATCCTTCTAAAACACTTTCAAAAAATTTCAGAGGAAGAAACACTTCCAAGTTCATTCTATGAGGCCGCCATCACCCTGATACCAAAACCAGACAAAGGCAACACATAAAAAGAAAACTACAGGCCAATATCATTGATTAACATATGGCAAAAATCTTCAACAAAATTTTAGCAACAGAATTCAGCAACACATCAAAAAGCTCATACACCATGATCAAGTTGGGTTTATACCAGATTGCAAGGATTCTTCAATATATGCAAATCAATCAATGTAATGCACCATATTAACAAATTGAAAGATAAAAACCATATGATAGATGGATTTTACCACCTATCTTAGATGCAGAAAAAGCAATGGATGCAGAAAAAGCCTTGCCTTTGACAAAATTCAGCACCCATTTATGATTAAAACTATTCAAAAAATGGGTATAGAAGGGACCTACCTCAGCATAGTAAAGGCCATATGATAAGCCTACAGCAAACATTATTCTCAATGGTGAATAACTGAAAGCATTCTGGCTATGATCAGGAACAAGACAAGGATGTCCACTTTTGCCACTACTATTCAACATAGTTCTGGAAGTCCTAGCTACAGCAATCAGAGAAGAAAAAGAAATAAAAGGAATCCAGATCAGAAAAGAAGCAAAGCTCTCACTGTTTGCAGATAACATGATCCTGTACATAGAAAACCCTAAAGATAGTATCAGAAAGTTACTAGAGCTAATCAGTGGACTTAGCAAAGTAGCAGTATACAAAATCAACACACAGAAAACACTTGCATTTCTATACTAACAATGAAAAATCAGAAAGAGAAATTAATCAATCCCATTCACCATTGCAACAAAAAGAGTTAAATATCTAGGAATAAACTTACCTAGGAGAAGCCAATGGCACCCCACTCCAGTACTCTTGCCTGGAAAATCCCATGGACAGAGGAGCCTGGTGGGCTGCAGTCCATGGGGTCACTAAGGATCGGACACGACTGAGTGACTTCACTTTCACTTTTTACTTTCATACATTGGAGAAGGAAATGGCAACCCACTCCAGTGTTCTTGCCTGGAGAATCCCAGGGACAAGAGAGCCTGGTGGGCTGCCGTCTATGGGGTCAGATAGAGTCGGACACGACTGAAGTGACTTAGCAGTAGCAAACTTACCTAAGGGGAGAAAAGAACTATACACAGAAAATTATAAGACACTGATAAAAGAAATCAAAGATGACATAAACAGATGGAGAGATATTCCATGTTCTTGGGTTGGAAGAATCAATATTGTGAAAATGACTATATTACCAAACACAATCTACAATTTAAATGCTATCCCTATCACATTACCAATAGCATTTTTCACAGAACTAGAGCAAAAATTTCACAATTCATATGGAAATACTAAAGACTCTGAATAGCCAAAGCAGTCTTGAGAAAGAAGAATGGAGCTGGAGGAATCAACTTTCCTGACTTCAGATTATACTACAAAGCTCCAGTCATCAAGACAGCATGGTACTGGCACAAAAGCAGAAATATAGAACAATGGAACAAGATAGAAAGCCCATAAATAATCCCATGAACCTATGGGTACCTTATTTTTGACAAAGGAGGCAAGAATATACAAAGGGGCAAAAACAGCCTCTTCAATAAATGATGATGTGAAAACTGGACAGCTACATGTAAAAGAGTGAAATTAGAACACTTCCTAACACCATACACAAAGATAAACTCAAAATGGTAAAGACCTAAATGTTAGACCAGAAACTATGAGAGTCTTAGAGGAAAACATAGGCAGAACACTCGAGGACATAAATCAAATCTACGATAAATAAATCTATGATGAGCCACCTTGTAGAGTAATGGAAATAAAAACAAAAGTAAACAAGTGGGACCTGATTAAACTTAAAACATTTTGCACAGCAAAGAAAACTATAAGCATGGTGAAAAGGCAACCCTCAGAATGGGAGAAACTAATAGCAAATGAAATAACTGACAAAAGATTAACCTCCAAAATATACAAGCAACTCATACAGCTCCATGCCAGAAAAGCAAACACAATCAAAAGTGGGAAAAAGACCTAAACAGACATTTCTCAAAAGAAGGCATACAGATGGCTAACAAACACATGAAAAGATGTTCAACATCACCCACTATTAGAGAAATGCAAATCAAAACCGCAATGAGATATCACCTCACACAGGTCAGAATGGTCATCATCAAAAAGTCTACAAACAATAAATGCTAGAGGTGATGTGGAGAAAAGGGAATGCTCTTGCACTGCTGGTGGGAATGTAAAGTGATATAGCTACTATGGAAGATGATATGGAGATTCCTTAAAAAACTAGGAATAAAACCACCATATGATCCAGCAATCCCACTTTCCTAGGCATATACCTTGAGGAAACCATAATTGAAAGAGACACATGTATCCCATTGTTCACTGCAGCACTATTTACAGTAGTTAAAACAGGGAAGCAACCTAGATGTCCATCAACAGATGAATAGATAAAGAAGCTGTGGTACATATACACAATAGAATATTACTCAGCCATAAAAGGAAGGCATTTGAGTCAGTTCTGATGAGGTGGATAAACCTAGAAACTATTATACAGTGTGAAGTGAGTCAAAAAGAGAAAGGTAAATATCATATTCTAATGCATATATACAGAATCTAGAAAACGGTACTGAAGCATTTATTGCCAGGGCAGCAATGGAGAAACACATATAGAGGATAGACTGATGGACATGGGGGGAGGGGAGGAGAGGGTGAGATGTATGGAAAGAGTAACATGGAAACTTACATTACTATATGTAAAATAGATAGCCAACAGGAATTTGCTGTATGGCTCAGGAAACTCAAAAAGGGGCTCTGTATCAACCTAGAGAGGTGGGATGGGGAGGGAGATGGGAGGGAGTTTCAAAAGGGAGGAGATATATGTATACCTATGGCTGATTCATGTTGAGGTTTGACAGAAAACAGCAAAATTCTGTAAAGCAATTATCCTTCAATTAAAAAAAAATTAAAAAAAAAAACTAAAGTTGGTTTACAGGAGAATATCAATTTTAAAAGAGATTAGATAAATATTAGTTTGAATAACTCTTTAAGTTGTAAAAGTAATTTAGAACAGTATGAAGAAGAAAAGGAAAAACTGAAAGACAAGTTAAATTTTGTTTATGAGATAATCATGTTTTGGTATACAATATAATATTTTAGCTATGTGGGTATGAAGAAAGTCTATCTGTATATGGAATGAATATAACATAATATGTATCATAATTCCTTAATTTTCACATCTATTTCTGTCATTTTATGTAACACCACTTAAAAATTGAAAAAAAGTTTTTGAGAAACAAGAAACTTTATATTTAATTGAGAGAAAATATTTTTGCTGAGAAAAACATTCACATTAATACATATTATAACATTTTCTTCTTTTATATCACAAAGTTTGAATCTAAACCTCCTTTACCCTCAGAGACTAAACTGTGTTAGTCACTTTGGCCACAGACCATGATGTAAGTATCTTGAAAGCACGCTGCTTTTCCTAACTTTGGGTCAGGTGTTTGACATTTTGAGGCCCTTTATGATCACAAATCAAATTGCAAGGGAAATCAAAGGATATTAGAGTTTCAACTCTGTTTCCAAATTCATTAAAGGCCCAATTTTGCTTTATTTTTGTTTAAATTGAATAAGTAGAATATTTAAAAAAAAAAAATTTTCCTTGCAAGTCTGACAGAAGATTTTCACAGATGTTTGGCACCTGAATGACATCCTTGAAATTTCTAAGATCCTTCTTTTCCCTCGCTTTACTAATGTAGAGTTAGCAAAACTGTATATAAAGTCTGCAAAGTGACTATTTGATATACATAAGCATCGCAAAATGATTACCACAATCAGAATCAGGTTAACTAGCTTCACCTCACATAGTTACCTTTCTGTGTGTGTGTGTGTGTGTGTGTGTGTGTATCTGTGCATGCACATGTATGTGGTAACACCTAAGATAAACTCTTTTAGCAAATTTCAAAGATCTTTTTTGAAGTGATTTCTGTCCTTAATTGCATGACTTTGTGCATGACAGGCTGTCTGCTGTATGAAAAATAATTATTAACTTCAACATTTCATCTTATTGCAATATATTGGAAGTTATTTTTTAACCAAAATTAAGACCCCATATTTAACATATAAATACTTAAGATGCTACCATTGAACATTACTGAAGTGATAATCAATCAACAAACATCTCCTAGACACTATGAGGCTCGCACTTGGGCAGATAGTGATAACCATGTCTCAACATTCTCCTTTCCTTAGTGGCCAGCAAAAATGTATTGACATCAATTGTAAGACACAACATGATTTTAGAAATTTGGAAAAATCATGCATATTTGAATGGAGAATTTTCAGAGTATATATGAACTATATAATTTTTACAAAAGGAATATTAAAATAGGACATGCTTTTTCACTTTAAGGTTATTTATTGGAAGTGTTTTCCCATGCTATTATCTATTCTTTATAAGCATCATTGAAAATAATAGAATAATATACATTTTATGGTGACATCATATTAAAAACATTTGAGGTCATATTAATTATAATTCTATGCTACTATAAATAACATCTAAATCTTTGTGAATATCCAAGACTATTTCCTTAGTATAAATTCCTTAAGGCACAATTTCTGAGTCAAAGGATATGCATATCCTTGTAAAGGATCTGAATGCATCAGGCCTAAGTGCCCTATGGAGTATACATCCCCTATCTCCCCATTAATGTTTATTCTCAAGGAAGATAATATTTTTCCCAAACATGGACCATGTATAAGAAATGCACACAGGATGGGAACTCACATGCTTAGCCCTTCTGATAGAAAGCAGAATTAGTCATCACATTTAAAGTGTTAAAAATAAGAATACAGTGGCTCTGTAGAAGAGAGAAGCACTTTTCTTCCTCATGTGGTCGTGAGCATGCCAGATTGCTGGCCCATTATTTTGGCAGGTGTCTTTTGGAATGAACTGTTGAGAGGCCTGGCATGATTTGACAGCACTTTGACAAGACAGTGCCTCGTGCATGCACTTCCTGAGCAAATTGACTTCAGAGTCTCCTTCATGAATTCCAAGTCAGAGCAATCTGAGGCAGGCATGTCGGTTTGAATTACTCTCCTCCAATGCCCAAAGACAACACGGGTTTTCTGTCAGTTGGCTTCAAACAAGTGGTACCATCAGCCTCAAGTTTAAAAAGTGAAGGAAGTGAATTTACTAAATTTCCAAAAGGGAAATAGTTTTTGTAAGCCTTCCTCATGAGAGCATCAGGAAATTCAACCTTTCCAGGTACTAGCTAACTAAAACAGTGCATTTATGTCCACAGTTCTCCATTTGGAAAATGGGCATGATAATAAGAGCTACCTCTTAGACCTGACTTGTGGCTGCAATGTGATAACTCATGTAATATTCTTAGGATGTTGCCTGGTCCTAACTCTCTGGCTCAGAAATGTGAAATTTACTATTCCAAAGATGACATCTTTTTTTATTTTTTAATTGAAATATAGTAAGTGAAAGTGAAGTCGCTCAGTAGTGTCTGACTCTTTGCGACCCCATGGACTGTAGACTACCAGGCTTCTCTGTCCATGGAATTTTCCAGGCAAGAATACTGGAGTGGGTTGCCATTTCCTTCTCCAGGAGATCTTCCTGACCCAGGGATTGAACCCGGGTCTCCCGCATTGTAGGCAGACACTTTACCGTCTGAACCACAAGGGAAGACCTATTGAAGTATAGTTGGACCATAAAAAAGGCTGAGCACCAAAGAATTGATGCCTTCAAATTGTGGTGCTGGAGAAGACGCTTGAGAGCCCCCTGGACAGCAAGGATCAAACCAGTCAATCCTAAAGGAAATCGACCCTGAATATTCACTGGAAGGACAGATGCTGAAGTTGAGGCTCCAATAGTCTGGCCAACTAATGCAAACATCCAACTCACTGGAAAAGATCCTGATTCTGGGAAAGATTGAGAGCAGGAGGGGAAGGGAGGAACAGAGGTTGAGATGGTTGTATGGCATCATCGACTCAATGGACTTCTGCTTTAACAAACTCTGGGAAAGAGTGAGAACAGGGAAGCCTGGCATGCTGCAGTCCATGGGGTCTCAGAGAATTGGAAACAACTTAGTGACTGAACAATAGTTGCTTTACAATGTTGTATAAATGCTGCTGTACAACAAAGTGAATCAGCTACATATATATATATATATATATATATACCCCCTCTTCCTTGGATTTCTTTCCCATTTAGGTCACCATAGAGAACTGAGTAGTTTCCTGTGCTATACAAAGGTGACTTTACCTGTGGCAATTAGGTATAATGACCCATATTGGCACTTGAAGAAATCATTTGATGCACAAATTCATCACCACTTAGACATAAAATATAATGTGTTCACCTCTTAGCAGAGACCTAGGCAATCCTCAGAGTAAAAACAAATGTGCATCGAAATTCTGTCCACCTTACCGTCTCTGTTTTATTTTGTCCTACATTTATAATATTTGTAGAACTATATTTTTATGGGCTTCCCAGGTGGCACTTGTGGTAAAGAATCTGCTTGCCAATGTAGGAGACATAAGAGATGTGGGTTTGATCCCTGGGTCGGGAAGATCCCCTGGAGGAGGAAATGGCACACAACTCCAGTATTCTTATCTGGAAAATTCCATGAGTAGAAGTGGTGGGCTACAGTCCATGGGGCTGCAAAGAGTCAGACACGACTGAGTGATTGAGCGCACATATCCTTTTATTACCCAAGTAAAATATATTCATTATGAAAATCTGGAATATACACAGAACTCTGAGTGTGCATACAACCAAGAGTAATCTCATGATCTAGATGGAAACACAGAAAACAAATATGAAGATAAATGGAAGATCCTCTAGTCTTTTATGAATCCATATAATATATGCAAATAAATCATAATTAAGAATATGCTACCTTTATTTTTATTTCTCATTGTCAGGAAGCATTTAACAGGAGGCTTCCTATGTGCTGTTTTGGATCAGTCAGGAATCCTCTGTTCCTTATTACTTCCTGAATATTCAGGAATTAAGAGGAGAGGCAAGCCTCTAAACCTCTCCTGGGGCTGAGGAATCCAAGCATTTCCTTCGTTAGTTTTTCAATATGGTGATAAGTACCCTCTTCCTTCTGGTGAACCAGAAGGTAAAAGTGACTGTTTACAACTCTCTCTCTCTTTAATATATCGACTATGTTTTGTAAGTCTGGAATTTTAATCTTTATCTTTTCTGAGAATAACTACAGTATATATGCCCACACCATGTTGATTAAAACACATTTGCTCCATCAGAGCTTTGGTCCCCGTGTCTTGCTCATGCTCGCTCTCGCTCTCTCTCTCTCTCTCTCTCTCTCTCTCTCTCTCTCTCTCTCTCTCTCTCTCAGGCTATTTCTTTGGAGCGCAGAGGCTCTCTGAGTTCACTTTCCTGCCTAGGCTTCTAAGACCCTCTTGAGAACACGCTCTGTGCCTTCACCACATCGAGAGGGCGCCTGAGGCCTCCGTGAACAGAGCAAGCCCCAGCAGGGGCTTTAATGGCTTTCTGTGTAAACCAAGGACTATCAGCCTCTTTCTCTCTCCTTTACTTTCTTATCGATCAACTCCGGACCACCAGATTCCGGTCCATTAAAGGACTGCAACATTTCTCCTTTAATGTTACCTTGTGAAGATATTTAAACATCTTTAAATATCCTTCTAAACTATTGACTACACAGGAGTTTGTTCAAATAATTGGTTTGACATTTAAGATCTTCCCAAATTTAAACTCTTATGAATTATCTTCTGATGAATACGTTTTCACTGAGATCTTTATAAAACAAATGGAATTAATGGTTCCTAAAAGTACCTCATGACAAACACTGGACTGGAAGAAGCACAAGCTGGAGTCAAGATTGCCAGGAGAAATATCAATAACCTGAGATATGCAGATGACACCACCCTTATGGCAGAAAGTGAAGAGGAACTAAAAAGCCTCTTGATGAAAGTGAAAGAGAAGAGTGAAAAAGTTGGCTTAAAGCGCAACATTCAGAAAACTAAGACCATGGCATCCAGTCCCATCACTTCATGGAAAATAGAGGGGGAAACAGTGGAAACAGCGTCAGACTTTATTTGGGGGGGGGGGGGGGGCTCCAAAATCACTGCAGATGGTGATTGTAGCTATGAAATTAAAAGGCGCTTACTCCTTGGAAGAAAAGTTATGACCAACCTAGATAGCATATTCAAAAGCAGAGACATTACTTTGCCAACAAAGGTCTATCTAGTCAAGGCTATAGTTTTTACAGTGGTCATGTATGGATGTGAGAGCTTGACTGTTAAAAAAGCTGAGCGCTGAAGAATTGATGCTTTTGAACTGTGGTGTTGGAGAAGACTCTTGAGAGTCCCTTGGACTGCAAGGAGATCCAACCAGTCCATTCAAAAGGAGATCAGTCCTGGGTGTTCTTTGGAAGGAATGATGCTAAAGCTGAAACTCCAGTACTTTGGCCACCTCATGAGAAGAGTTGACTCACTGGAAAAGACTCTGATGCTGGGAGAGATTGGGGGCAGGAGGAGAAGGGGATGACAGAGGATGAGATGGCTAGATGGCATCACCGACTCAATGGACATGAGTTGAAGTGAACTCCGGGAGTTGGTGATGAACAGGGAGGCCTGGCATGCTGTGATTCATGGGGTCGCAAAGAGTCAGACACGACTGAGTGACTGAACTGAACTGAACTGAACTGAAAGGTGTATATGATTTGCATCAGTTTTGTTCAGTTCTCTAGCTCAGTTGTGTCTGACTCTTTCTGACCCCATAAATCACAGCCCGCCAGGCCTCCCTGTCCATCACCAACTCCCGGAGTTCACTCAGACTCACGTCCATTGAGTCCGTGATGCCATCCAGCCATCTCATCCTCTGTTGTCCCCTTCTCATCCTGCCCCCAATCCCTCCCAGCATCAGAGTCTTTTCCAATGAGTCAACCCATTGCATGAGGTGGCCAAAGTACTGGAGTTTCAGCTTTAGCATCATTCCTTCCAAAGAAATCCCAGGGCTGATCGCCTTCAGAACGGACTGGTTGGATCTCCTTGCAGTCCAAGGGACTCTCAAGAGTCTTCTCCAACACCACAGTTCAAAAGCATCAATTCTTCGACGCTCAGCTTTCTTCACAGTCCAACTCTCACATCCATACATGACCAGTGGAAAAACCATAGCCTTGACTAGATGGACCTTAGTCGGGAAAGTAATGTCTCTGCTTTTGAATATGCTATTTAGGTTGGTCATAACTTGTTTTCCAAGGAGTAGATGTCTTTTAATTTCATGGCTGCAGTCATCATCTGCAGTGATTTTGGAGCCCCCCAAAATAAAGTCTGACACTGTTTCCACTGTTTCCCCATCTATTTCCCATGAAGTGATGGGACCAGATGCCATGATTTTCATTTTCTGAATGTTGAGCTTTAACCCAACTTTTTCACTCTTCTCTTTCACTTTCATCAAGAGGCTTTGTAGCTCCTCTTCACTTTCTGCCATAAGGGTGGTGACATCTGCATATCTGAGGTGATTGATATTTCTCCCGACAATCTTGATTCCAGCTCGTGTTTCTTCCAGTCCAGCGTTTCTCATGATGTACTCTGCATGTAAGTTAAATAAGCAGGGTGATGATATACAGCCTTGACGTACTCCTTTTCCTATCTGGAACCAGTCTCTTGTTCCATGTCCAGTTCTAACTGTTGCTTCCTGACCTGCATACAGATTCCTCAAGAGGCAGGTTAGGTGGTCTGGTATTCCCATCTCTTTTAGAATTTTCCAAGTTTCTTGTGATACACACAGTCAAAGGCTTTGGCACAGTCAATAAAGCAGAAATAGATGTTTTTCTGGAACTCTCTTGCTTTTTCCATGATCCAGCGGATGATGGCAATTTGATCTCTGGTTCCTCTGACTTTTCTAAAACCAGCTTGAACATCAGGGAGTTCACGGTTCACATATTGCTGAAGCTTGGCTTGGAGAATTTTGAGCATTACTTTACTAGCATGTGAGATGAGTCCAGTTGTGTGGTAGTTTGAGCATTCTTTTGCATTGCCTTTCTTTGGAATTGGAATGAAAACTGACCTTTTCCAGTCCTGGGGCCATTACTGAGTTTTCCAATTTTGCTGGCATATTGAGTGCAGCACTTTCACAGCATCATCTTTCAGGATTTGAAACAGCTCAACTGAATTCCATCACCTCCACTAGCTTTGTTCCTAGTGATGCTTTCTAAGGCCCACTTGACTTCACATTCCAAGATGTTTGGCTCTAGATTCGTGATCACATCATTATGATTATCTGGGTCGTGAAGATCTTTTTTGCACAGTTCTTCTGTGTATTCTTGCCATGTCTTCTTAATATCTTCTGCTTCTGTTAGGTCCAGACCATTTCTATCCTTTATTGAGCCCATCTGTGCATGAAATGTTCCCTTGGTATCTCTAATTTTCTTGAAGAGATCTCTAGTCTTTCCCATTCTGTTGTTTTCCTCTATTTCTTTGCATTGATCGCTGAGGAAGGCTTTCTTATCTCTTCTTGCTAATTTTTGGAACTCTGCATTCAGATGCTTATATCTTTCCTTTTCTCCTTTGCTTTTCGCTTCTCTTTTCACAGCTATTCGTAAGGCCTCCCCAGACAGCCATTTTGCTTTTTTGCATTTCTTATACATGGGGATGGTCTTGATCCCTGTCTCCTGTACAATGTCATGAACCTCATTCCACAGTTCCTCAGGCACTCTATCTATCAGATCTAGTCCCTTAAATCTATTTTTCACTTCCACTGTATAATCATAAGAGATTTGATTTAGGTCATACCTGAATGGTCTAGTGGTTTTCCCTACTTTCTTCAATTTGAGTCTGAATTTGGCAATAAGGAGTTCATGATCTGAGCCACAGTCAGCTCCTGGTCTTGTTTTGTTGACTGTATAGAGCTTCTCCATCTTTGGTTGCAAAGAATATAATCAACCTGATTTCGGTGTTGACCATCTGGTGATGTCCGTGTGTAGAGTCTTCTCTTGTGTTGTTGGAAGAGGGTGTTTGCTATGACCAGTGCATTTTCTTGGCAAAACTCTATTAGTCTTTGCCCTGCTTCATTCTGCATTCCAAGGCCAAATTTTCCTGTTACTCCAGGTGTTTCTTGACTTCCTACTTTTGCATTCCAGTCCCCTATAATGAATAGGACATCTTTTTTGGGTGTTAGTTCTAAAAGATCTTGTAGGTCTTCATAAAACCCTTCAACTTCAGTTTCTTCAGCATTACTGGTTGGGGCATAGACTAGGATTAGAAGTCATAATCTTTCCCCCCCTACAGATTTTAATTGAAATTAGTTCAATTAATTAAATATTAGCCTGTTGTCTTTCTATATAAGGCACTCCACAGTAGAAATCCAGGACTCATTTTGTTTGTTCAGATTGCTGATTAGAAATCTGCCACATTTATCTCTCTACAGCTCCTGATGGCAGTGTGATATAAGGCCAAATAGCAAATAAATGGCAATATTCTTGTTTTGCATTTATTCTGGTCTTTGAGCTCAAACTTATAGCAATGCACCATTATTTTTTGTGCCTGCATGAAGCAAGACCTACTCCTGCCAAGCCCTAAAGTTGTTAAGAATAATTTATGTTATCAGAAAATAGAAAATTTTAAATGACTGTGCTTTTCCTTTAAATAATACATATTTGACTAAGGCTGTTTTTTTCAACTTTGGTTTCCCAGCACCTACTACAGAACTGATATAGAGAGTCTATCAATAAACAGGTGTTGAGTGAATAAATTAATAATAACTGAATGTGATAAACTATTGCTACAGTATGCTAATTTACTCTGCCCATAAAATATTCATTAATTTTTACAATGATGGTTACTCCTACAGTAGAAAAATGTGGTGTCACTTTCACCACTTTCCACTTGGGAACATTATCAAAATAGGAATGCCATTGAAACAGTGTGGTGTACTTGAGCAGGGGTTTTATGTGAAACTTTGGTCCATGTTAAAATGCTGATCAGTTTTTGTTATAACATAATTCCTCTACTCAACTCCACAGGGAATAACTCCCTCCTATTTGGAATTCTACTTAATCAAATGTCAAGCAATGAATTGTTCAGTGAACAGGAATGACGGGAGCTGAGAATTGAACCAGCTTGTGGGGAAAATGGGTGCTCCAAGGAATCCTACTTCTCAAAGGATGTTGCTAGAATGATAGTGAGCTGGCCAGTGTTTCAGGATGGACTCCAAAACTCCAAATGAATGTTGATTTAGGGCATGTTCTCCAAATGTCAGGATCCTTAGGTACAAGCACCCAAACAAGGCCCTACAAGAGAGTATTGGAACTACTACTTCCCTGTTCAGTCATAAGTCATTCACTATTTGAGGTAGGGAGATATTTTAGATTACAAGGAATTGGTTTTTAACATTTCATACAAGGATTCATATGAAACTCTAAAGATATTTATAACTGATAATTTAATACGGAAATTAGACATATTCAAAATTTTACAATCTAGAGCTAAATAAGCATTTCTCCAAAGAATACATACAGATGGTCAACAAACACATGAAAAGATGCTCAATATCACTAATTATTAGAGAATTGCAAATCAAAACTACAGCGAGGTACCACCTCACATCCGCAGAATGTGTGTTGTGTGTTAAGTCCACCAGGCTTCTCTGTCCATGGATTCTCTAGGCAAGAATACTGGAGTGGGTTGATATGCCCCTTCTCCAGGGGATCTTCCCTACCCAGGGATAGAATCCATGTCTCTTATGTCTCCTGGATCGGCAGGTGGATTCTTTACCATTAGCACCACCAGGAAAGCCCTCCAGTCAGAATGGCCATCATTAAAAATAACAATTACTGGAAAGGGTGTGGAGAAAAGAGAACCCTCCTACACTGTTAGTGAGAATGTGAACTGGTAGAGCCAATATGGAGAACAGAATGAATATTCCATAAAAAAAAGAAAAGAAATAGAGTTGCCATATAATAGAACAATCCCACAGCTGGGCATAGACCCAGATAAGACTATAATTCTAAAAGATACATGCACTCCTATGCTCATAACAGCACTGTTTACAATATCCAAGACATGGAAACAACCTAAATGTCCATCAGCAGATGAATGGAAAATGAAAATGTGGTATATAGGCAGAATGGAATACTACTCAGCCATAAAAAAGAATGGAATAACACCATTTGCAGCAATATGAATGGACCTAGAGATTATCATACTAAGTGAAGCAGTTCAGAAAGAGAAAGACAAACACCATATCATATAGTTTAACATGGAATCTAAAATATGACACAAATGAGCCTACTTAAGAAACAGAAATAGGCTCTCAGACATAGAGCACAAACTTGTGGTTGCCAAAGGGGTAACGATGGAGGAGGAGGGATGGATCATGAGTTTGGGGCCAGCAAATGCAAACTATTATACATAGGATGGATAAACAGCAAGGTCCTACTGTGTAGCACAGGGAACTACATTCAATATCTTGTGATAACACATCAGGGCAAAGAACATGAAAAAAAAATGTGTATTATATATGTATGTAGATATAACTGAATAGCTTTGTTGTACAGCAGAAACGTTAGCACAATATTGTCTATCAACTATATTTCAATAAAACAATTTACATTCTACATCAAGGATTATAGTTTCTCATCTGTGATACTAAAAGGGGTATGAAGAAAAAGGGAGTATGACTGTTAGGGCAAGAGCTGTGGCAGTCTCTGAGTTGCTACTTCATAACTTTCCTTTCCTGGTTTTGTGTGTGTGTGTGTGTGTGTGTGTGTGTGTGTGTGTGTTTGCCCCACCGCACAGCTTGCAGGATCTTAGTTCCCTGACCAGGGATTGAACCCAGGCCCCAGCAATGAAAGTGCCATGTCCTAACCACTGAACCACCAGAGAATTCCCCATAACTTTTTGGAAATTAGCTTTCAAGAGCCAGAGAGAGATCCCAGGAGGCAGCATGGTCTAGAGGACTGAAAATCAGCTCAGAAGTAAAATAAACAGGGATTCAGTTTCTAGAATAGTAACTTATGAACTGATCGACTTTTTGTGATTTTTTTTTTTTCTTATAAATGGATAGAGAGGACTGAGGTCGGAGCAAGCATTTAGAAGACTCACATCTGAGTAAAGTTAAGTCCAGGACTCTGGAGTAAGAAGCCCCAAGAGGAGATTTAGAGCAAATAATTCTTTTCCAAGCAGATGAAAGAATGTTAGGTTTACATTAAATACTAATTGATCAGAGTATTCTGATGTCATTTCTTTAAATTTGTATCTATCAATACAAATCACTATATTTTATACTGAGTGAATGTTGATACTTTTCTGATTCATCCAGGCAGTCTGCTTGTTTAAAAAGTTATCTTAAAATTATCTAATAAAAAATTGGGGAACTCTATTTCTTATATATAAAATATTACTTTAGTTATGACCAAAGGAAAAAAATGGGCTTCCGTATTTCTGAAGAATAAATGCTAAATTTAGCACAACCAAGTTCAGGCCCAAATTCTCTCAATTATTAGTTGGATGGCCTTGAGCCATGTAACTGAACCAGGCTTCAACTTCCTCAAGTATAAGTAGCAATGATACCATTTCCCTGACATAATATTTATTTGGCAATTAGCTGAAATAATGTAAAAGGGTAATGGATGAATTGGAGCAGGAAAATTATGTGAGAGATATCTACCTATGGAAGTCAAATTGAATGTCAACTTGCTGCCCATTTCCAATGTCTGAGTAAAGTAGTACTTTCACTACCTCTTGTCAAGTAGATATCTGGGAAGGAGGGACACCATTTGCATGTGGTGCACAGGAGAACCTGGAAGGGAGGACACTGAGGTCGTAGATTCAAAGTTAAGAAAACCATATTGGAGGATAGCAGGATGATGAGAACCAGTATTCAGGGGCAGGTAAGTGTCATGGGGGCCCCAAACTAAAATGACGAGAGCATCAAAAGAGAAAGACTGCAGGCTGGCCCCAGCACTCAATCTGAGAGGGGACAGGGGTACTGAAAGGAGAGAGGAAAAGGGAGGCCACCCAATCCAGCCCCCTGAGGACAGACTTGCACTTGGAGGAAGTGACTGTGTGAGTGACTGTAGCTTTAACTCCAGAGACCCAGCCATCTTGACAGTGATTTCCTCTGCTGATGATCAGACTGTCCTCTCCCTAAGAGCCCCTGTGTCAGGACAGAAATGTAGACTAGCCCTGTGGAGGGGAAGGACAGGGAGCTCAGTTCCTGATACACACAGACCTCCACAGCCACTGGTTCTACATCCAGACTCAACCAACCTACCGAGCATCTGTGGGTTCTGGTATCGTGGTGGGCCTGGAACCAATACCCTGCAGATATTGGGGATGACTGTATATGACTTTGCATATGACCCTAACCCTTGGGAACGATATTTCCTCCTGGTAACATTTCTCTGCCACAGATGATTATGCAGATAACACTTTTTCAATATAGAGAAAAATCCCAGCCAGAAGATGATTTGAATAAAGAACCCACCTGCTAATACAGGAGGCGTCAGAGACACTGGTTTGATCCCTGGGTTGGGAAGATCCCCTGGAGGAGGAAATGACAACCCACTCCAGTATTCTTGCCTGGAAAAGGAGCCTGGGCTGGGTTGGGGGGGGGGGGGGCGGGGGGGGCTACAGTCCATAATGTCACAAAGAGTCAGACACGGCTGAAGGGATTTTGCATGCATAGCCATCAAGAGAACCCTGGTCTTCCCAAGCGGCACTAGTGGTAAAGAATCTGCCTGCCACTGCAGAAGATGCAAGAGACACAGGTTTGATCCCTGGGTCAGGAAGATCCCCTGGAATAGGAAGTGGCAACCTTATCCAGTATTCTTGCCTGGAAAATTTCATGGACAGAGGAGTTTGGCAGGCTGGAGTCCATGAGGTTGCAAAGAGTCAGACATGACTGAGCGTACATACACATAGCCTTCAAGAGAACCCTGGTAGTTTAATCACAACAACAACCATTTGCGGCAGGAAGATCTTCTAAGCACAGCACTTCTCTATGTTTTTCTTCTTTCATTTTTAATTATGAGATTATGAGATTGGCACTAGTACTCCCATTTTACATATGAGAACACTGAGACATAGCAAAGTTAAAAAAAAATGAAAAGTCGTGATTCCCAGACTGGAAACTGGGCTGTCCCATTCCAAGCCTCATGCTTAACCCTCATACTGCTACTTCAAAAATCATTTCCACACATAGATTTTGACTTTTCCACAGGTCAACATGTGGTCTGCAGCTATTCCTACGGAAGATTTCTGCCAAAGAAAATTTGTTGTGACAGGCAAGTAGCAGAACTCCCATCCCTAAGGGGTTGAGCCTCAAATTATATTCCAGGTTCTCCAAGCCTATTAGGTTTAAAAATAGCCTGGACTTTTTCTCCCATCCATGAATAGGATAGCATACATTAACTGAAGACTCTAACACATTTGCAAATGCAGTCACCCAGAAGGTAAAGCATTAGAGCAGCCTACATAGGCAGCTATGCAAATGAAAAATAACTTTGCTTTTAAATGACTAACAGACCTGGAATGACTTGTATCAAATAAGCATTGATATGCCCATGGGCTTTTCTAGAAAGATCCCAACAGTCCAGAATTGTAAAACTAAACTTGAAGTCTTCAGTTGTAGCATAAATAAAGTATGGTGATTATAATCAGCGTAGATTTATTTGGCTGCCTCATACTTAATTGGTAAATTTTTCTTCATGCTAAAGAGCAAAATAAGATGCGTCTTGTAACATCATTTGAATTCAACTTGGTTGAACCCTGTCCTTTCAAGCCTAGCTGGCCTCTCTTCAAAAGATTCACATGCATACAAACTATCTAAGTCTTTGTAACAACTCCTGGGAGCTACTTCATTTTGAGCAAATATGAATTTTGCAACAAGTGAGAGTTTCGGTCTCAATGGATTATACTGTGAAAATCCAAAGAGATAAACCATTGTATTTTAAGTACTAGATTATGAATTTTACTTTACTTGAACTTTATTTAAACTCCTAGAGGGTGAAACCTTTCGAATTCTTTAGTTAAGAAGACTGCTAGAGAAATAGAGGCATAGATGTAGAGAACAGACTTACAGACACAGCGGGGGAAGGAAGGGTGGGATGAATTGAGAGAGTAGCGCTGACATATACATGCTATCATGTGTAAAACAGATAGCTAGTAGGAAGTTGCTGTAGAGCACAGAGAGCTCAGGTCAGAGCTCTGTGATGACCTAGAGGGGTGGGATGGGAGTGAGGCTCGTGAAGGAGGCAATAGATATATACGGATAGCTGATCACGTTGTTGTACAGCAGAAACCAACTCAACATTATAAAGCAGTTCTCTTCCAACTAAAAAATTAAAAAGAAGAAGACTGTTGGAGCATTTTGCAGATACTGAAAAAGAAAGGTGTTTGCTATTTAAGATATATTAGTATAACTAATGTAACATGTTTTTAAGTGCTATCTGCAGAATAGAAAGCAAGAATGAGTACCATATACTGTAATCATCTGTATCCACCCATCTTCAGGGAGGGAATGTTTGAAGAAGGTAGGAAGGCTGCCCTAGTGACCTTAATGACCTGTAACAGGGCACCCTCCATTTCTCTGAGAACTGTTCACCACAGGTATATTTGAATGCAATAACTTTTAACACGGCAGTCATTCTGACCCCCACAGGATTCACAGAAGTAAACCACAGAGTAAGTGGTCAGTCAGAAAAAAGTCTGAAAAAAGTCAGAAAAAACCCAAAGTAGGTCCTTTGAGATGAAAACGTCTTTGAGGATAAACTACGAGTACAATGGAAACAAAAACAAGTCTCAAAGATTGGTGAGTAGAACAAGAGAGTGAGGCATTAAAGATTCCAGAAATGCCTTCAGTGCAATGGCCTCTGGGAATTGAGTATTCTTATTTTGAAAGTGTTAGTCACTCAGTCGTGTCTGACTCTTTGTGACCCCATGGACTGTAGCCCACCAGGCTTCTCTGTACATGGAATTCTCCAGGCAAGAATTCTAGAGTGAGTTGCCATTCCCTTCTCTTGGGGGAACTTCCCAACTCAGGGATCAAACCCTGGTCTCCTGAATTGCAAGTGGATTCTTTGTGGTGTGAGCCACCAGGGAAGCCCAAATATCAGAAAAGTATTTTAAATTATGCTGTTTATTCTTATTTTACTTGATATAAATCATTATATGTTGGAAGAGAAAAGTATTTTAATAATTCTATTTATCACTGAGAGAAGCATCTGTAACTCTGTGGTACTATGAATGATTGAGGTGTCCTTGTAAATGATTACCATTAATCAGGTTTTCTAATATAAACTAAACAGGAAGAAAGTTTTCATAAGAAATGTAGTCAGCACTTTTTGACATGAGTCAACATAGTCTTTCAACCTGGGGCAGAATTTTTGAGGAAGCATCCCTGACTAGTAAATGTGAATATGAAACTCCCAGAGAAGAGTATGATGAGACTCTTTACAGGCATCTGTACCTTCTCTTTCTTTTCCTAGGCAGGCAAAACATTTAGAGGTATACATAGGGACAAAAAGAAAAATTAAAATGAGGTAGAGATTGGGATCATTTCCCTTTGAGATTTAATATAACCCTTTTTGACAGTTAGCTTCCCTGGTGGCTCAGATGGTGAAGCGTCTGCCTGCAATGCAGGAGACCTGGGTTCGATCCCCTGGAGAAGGAAATCGCAACCCATTCCAGCACTCTTGCCTGGAAAATTCCATGGACGGCAGAGCCTGGTAGGCTACAGTCCATGATGTTGCAAAGAGTCAGACACGACTGAGCGACTTCACTTCACTTTCACCTTCTGACAGTTGGTCCGCTGTCAAACGGACAAATGTGAAGAGTTGACTCATTAGAAAGGACTCTGATGCTGGGAGGGATTGGGGGTAGGAGGAGAGGAGAAGGGGACAACAGAGGATGAGATCGCTGGATGGCATCACCGACTCGATGGACATGAGTTTGAGTGAACTCTGGGAGATGGTGATGGACAGGGAGGCCTGGCATGCTGCGATTCATGGGGTCGCAAAGAGTCAGACATGACTGAGCGACTGAACTGAATTGAACTGACCTGATAGGAGACATGGTCAGGTTTGGGATATTGTGTTTCAGGAACTAAGAGGATTTACTGATAGAATAAATAGGAAAATGAGCAGAAGAGCGAGGTAATGAGAAGGTTGTGGGAAAATTTTCAAGAGAAAGTCAATGGCACTGTTTTGACAGGGTTCGGTATTATCCATCTTAGTGGATGATTGTCATCCTATTCAGCCGCCCAGTCTTTTTTGGTTACACTGGGTCTTGGTTGCCATGTGCAGGCCATCTCTAGTTGTGGTGAATGGGGGCTACTCTTCACTGCGGTGCATGAGCTTCTCATAGCAGTGGCTTCTCTTGCTGCAAAGCACAGGCTCTAGGCACATGGGCTTCAGTAGTTGTGGCTTGTGGGGCCTAGAGCTTGCAGGCTCAGTAGTTGTGGCATTCAAGCTCTAGAGCTCCTGGGATCAGAAGCTGTGGCACATGGGCTTAGCTGCTCCTTGGCATGTGGAATCTTCCCAGGCCAGGGATTGAACCTATGGCCCCTGTCTTGGCAGGTGGATTCTTATCCACAGGGAAGTCCCAAGACAGACAGTCCAGAATCTTTTCTCATATTTCTGTGTTTTTATCTTCTTAGAGTCTCATCTCCAGAAGTTGAAACCAGAAAACTCCCTTTCCCAGGCTCCTTTGTAGCTAAGGTCAGGCATGTGTTGAAAAAGTTCCTTCAGTCGTGTCCAGCTCTTTGCAACCCTATGGACTGTAGGCAACCAGGCTCTTCAGTTCATGGGATCCTCTAGGCAAGAATACTTGAGTAGATTTCCATGCTCTTCTCCAAGAAATCTTCCCAGGTCAAGCATTTGACCTTGAATCCGGCCACCACATGTACTCATCAAGATTTTGATGAGGAATTCAGCTACTTGAGGAAGCAAAGGACAAGTGGAATCCACTTGTCTGTATATCTCTTTGTGAAAGAGCAATATCAGCTATTCTGGAGTCCAGTGTCCAGCCTCAGCAGAACGATCTTACATGCCTGCACTCAATTGTAGTGCAGTCTTTGGAGCAGCACCAGGGCAGTGCAATTTTGGTATTATTGCAGGATAAAGTATCCCAGCCCTGACTTTCTACTGTTCCCAGAAAGTCTGTGAGCTACCTGATATCCTCTACTCAGTCAGGTAGAGTAGGCTCTGTTGTTTACAAGAACACACACATACATGCACATCTGGAAACAGCCACCCAGAGATATCAAGCAGGAGTATGAAACTCCAAGGAGATGGCAAGTCTGGAGAAATAAACTTGAAGGCCACCGGTATACAGACAATATTTAGAGTGTCAACCCACTCCAGTGTTCTTGCCTGGAAAATCCCAGGGACGGGGGAGCCTGGTGGTCTGCCATCTATGGGGCCACAGAGTCGGACACGACTGAAGTGACTTAGCAGCAGAGTCTTAAAGTTAGAACAACTCACCAAGTGAGAGACCATATTTAGAGAAAATGAGTGTATGTAGAGGTAAGACAGCTCAGAAGAGGAGGAGTCAAGAAAGATACTTTGAAGAAGGAGCCACTGAGACAGAAAACAAACAAAACTGAATATTGAGACGTTCAAAGAAGTATTTTAAGAAGGCCTGTCATGACTCTGAGCCTATGAGGTCAGAAGGAAGAATGAATAAAGAGAGAGTGATGGTTCCTAAAAAAATGTATGTTCTGCACAATAGCCTTGTGTCTGAATGTCTAAGAATGAAGGGTCTAGGGATGAAACTGTGGAGGCATGGTGTCACATCTTAGGGACAATGACTGATAGTATGTAAATGAACTAAAAGAGCTAGAACTGTGAAGCTCATATCTGTGGTTCTAATGGAGTATTGATGTGGATCTGAACTTCATGGCATCGATGGACATATATGTTCTCTTCTGTCCTTCAACAGTGTTCAGTAGCAATGCTGGTAGATGTGATGAAAACCATGGTGTGGGGTATCTAATCAGACTTCCCAGTTCTCCACCTCCTGTTAGTACAAGCAGGACCAACCCTTGTAAAATGAAGTAGCCCCAGATGATTCTTTATGTAAATAAGGAAATGGAGGTTCTTACAGTCTTAAGAAGGAGATGCTGGATATTCTGACAGAAAGAGGAGAGTGAAAAAGTTGGCTTAAAGCTCAACATTCAGAAAACGAAGATCATGGCATCTGGTCCCATCACTTCATGGGAAATAGATGGGGAAACAGTGGAAACAGTGTCAGACTTTATTTTTGGGGGCTCCAAAATCACTGCAGATGGTGACTGCAGCCATGAAATTAAAAGACTCTTACTCCTTGGAAGAAAAGTTATGACCAGCCTAGACAGCATATTCAAAAGCAGAGACATTACTTTGCCGACTAAGGTCCGTCTAGTCAAGGCTATGGTTTTTCCTGTGGTCGTGTATGGATGTGAGAGTTGGACTGTGAAGAAAGCTGAGTGCCAAAGAATTGATGCTTTTGAACTGTGGTGTTGGAGAAGACTCTTGAGAGTCCCTTGGACTGCAATGAGATCCAACCAGTGCATTCTGAAGGAGATCAGCCTTGGGATTTCTTTGAAGGGAATGATGCTAAAGCTGAAACTCCAGTACTTTGGCCACCTCATGCGAAGAGTTGACTCATTGGAAAAGACTCTGCTGCTGGGAGGGATTGGGGACAGGAGAAGGGGATGACTGAGGATGAGATGGCTGGATGGCATCACTGACTCGATGGACATGAGTCTAGTGAACTCCGGGAGTTGGTGATGGACAGAGAGGCCTGGAGTGCTGCGATTCATAGGGTCGCAAAGAGTCGGACACGACTGAGCGACTGAACTGAACTGAACTGAACTGAGGGCAGAAGGGAATTGGCAAATAATGTAAAATAGCAACATCATTATTTAACAATAGTAAAAATAGCAATTAGTTTAAAAACAATTGTAGATTATAAGAGGTATCATCATATTTATATCCCAAATTGGTGAATTGGAGGAAACTGGGTTTATTCAGTTTGAAACTTCATAAGAAAAAATTTGAAGAGTAAATGGTTACTAAGATCAAAATGGAAAAGCACTAGTATTTTATCTGCCTCTGTCACGTCTTAAATTCAACATTTAAAAACTAAGATCATGGCATCTGGTCCCATTACTTCATGGCAAATAGATGGGGAAACAATGGAAACAGTAACAGACTTTACATTCTTGAGCTTCAGAATCACTGCAGATGGTGATTGCAACCATGAAATTAAAAGACACTTACTCTATGACAAGCCTAGACAGCATTTTAAAAAGCAGAGACATTACTTTACCAACAAAGGTCCGTCTAGTCAAAGATATGGCTTTTCTAGTAGTCATGCATGGATGTGAGAGCTGGACCATAAGGAAAGTTGAGTGCCGAGGAAATGATGCTTTTGAATTGTGGTGTTGAAGAAGACTCTTGAGAGTCTCTTGGACTGCAAGGAGATCAAACCAGTCAGTTCTAAAAGAAATCAATCCTGAATATCCATTGGAAGGACTGATGCTGAAGCTGAAGCTCCAATACTTTGGCCATCTGATGCGAAGAACTGATTCATTGGAAAAGACCCTCATGCTGGGAAAGATTGAAGGCAGGAGAAGAAGGGGATAAGAGAGGATGAGATGGTTGGATGGCATCATGGACTCAATGGACATGAGTTTGAACAGGCTCCGGGAGTTGGTGATGGACAGGGAAGCCTGGTGTGCTGCAGTCCATGGGACATGACTGAGCGACTGAACTGAACTGTCATGTCTTAAATACAATCTGTTTTTACTCAAAGAAAATGTACTTGTTTTATCACTATAATCTAAGTATGCAAATACTACCAAGGAATTCATATATATTTATGTACCAGTGTAGTATCTGGCTTAAACAGACCTAATTTCTTGCCATTATAAGAAGCTGAGTTTCCTCATTGCTTTAATCTTAGGCAAAATTTCAAGGTATCTTCAAGATAGGGTTTCAAGTTATTGTGCTCCCCAGATGAAAAAAATATTTCAGTATACCCCATCTTGTTTGGACAGACAGCTTTCTACTGCCTCTCAGAGTGGAAAATGTATTTAAAATTCTCTGTTACAAGCTGTATTTAGAATCTCTCTACTTATTAGTAGTAGTTTGAACCATACAAAATTGCTATGCTATAGAGTCAAGAAAAGGTTGAATATCAGCAATTCATCTGGTTTAATGAAATGCTCTTTCTACTTATGATATTGATTGTACACTTCATTCATTTCTAACATAGCTCCTGGGACATTTGATAACCTGTGCTCCTGCATGAAATTGAAATGGAAATATAATTGACGAGAAACATGAGCATGTACGCACTAAAACATACAGGTGCTCTTATTTAACATATGCATATTCCCAGCAGTAGCATCAATCATTCCATAAATTCTGCTTTTATATCATCACTAGCATGGAAGCCCAAATATTTAATTCAATAATTATCTTATTAGATATATTCAAGTCCTGATTCCAAAAGAAATTCAATTTGTGTCTATAATAATAAATTTCCTTGAAGGAAAGGTGGTGAGACCAACTCACTGGGGCCAACCTACAAATCAGAAGAGTGACAGGATATCTTATATTCACTTCTACTATAATGTTACAGAGTAAGCTTATTATTTTTTAATAAGTGTGTAATTGAATATTAACAGTAGGTGTCATATACCTCCAAATAAGGTGTTAAAATACCCATGAAGGACTTGCAAAGGGATAAAATAGCATTTATTTGTCTTTAGCCTAACAAGTGACTTGGAAGTAAGTAGCAAGGGTGAGATTTTAAGAGAGTAATTTCTCTATAAAATTTGTTTGCATGATATACATTACTTTTTTTGTCTGTGAAGGCTTTGCATGTTTTTCTTTCTCTCTGAAATTATTTCTTACTACTCCAAGCCATGTTGCTCACACCCTAACTTAGTACTATAACTAGATTACTTGTTTTATAAGATCTTTATGATAGCACTTATCTCAATTTATTATCATTAAATGTATTTATTTCATCTAGTAGGACAAGCTCCATGAGGTCAGAAACTTTCTTATCCACCAAACATCAATGCACTGTTGATTCTTCTGCATGGAGCGCCATATACAAGGTATCAATAGGCAGCTGATATGAGCCAATGGCTCAAAATGAGGAAATCTATCAGGTCAAATCTGTTGAGTCAATCCACATAATCATCTTGATCAATAAAACTGGCAGTTCACATGTGAGAAATACAAAAGGACTATAAAGAAATGAAAGGAGTCAAACTCATTAGCAGGTGACACAAATTTAATTATCACTCATCGAGTAGAAAAAAAAGATTTTTGTTTTTTGGATAAGTGCTGGCCAGAGTGTAGAGAAATTTCTTCCTTGTCGTTTAAAAATCTGTCTTTGATCTTAATTTTTCTACACTGGTCAAATATAATGGTCAAACATAATCTCTTCAATATAAATACAGCTATTTTTGAAATGATGACCAAATAATACTGGTATCAAACTTTTGTAAAGTTCCATTTTTCTGAATCTGTCCATTAAGTTTTCATTTAAATGTTTACAGGTATGGACCCTCCATATCCGTGAAGCAGTAGACAGGATCCTACAATTTTAGAATTTGCACGTACACTGTCTCCTCTCTCTGCTGCTTCGTCCCCTCTCTGAACCTCATCATTTTTTCTAACTTTATGATTTTCTTTGACCTTTTAATTTTTTATCTCGTTAGAGTTCTTAGATAATCATATGGCTAAAACCTTGATAGAGAGTAGCATGGAAGCATATACACTACCATATGCAAAATGGATTGCCAAAGGAAATTTGTAGCATGACTCAGGGAATTCAAACTGGAGCTCTGTAACAACCTAGAGGGATGAGAAAGTGTGGGATGTGGGAGGGAGATTCAAGAGGGAAAGGACATATGTATACCTGTGGCTGATTCATGTTGATGTATGTCAAAAATGAAACTAATATTATAAAGCAATTATCCTTCAGTTAAAAATAAATAATTTTTTTTAAATAATTTTTTTAAAAGAGTTTGTCTTTTTGGATGATTGAGTTTTCCGAAAGTTCAAAAAAGGAGGGAGATAATTTAATACCTTTTCTTTTTTATTTTTCTGATTGTGAAATAGTAAGTTTATGGAACATGCTCCTGTCTGTGAGAGGCACAGGTAGAGATATGGAGTGTGAATCTGATCAGGAAGATCGGTTCTAGCTCTTTTTTGTTTCACCTTTTCTTTTACCAAATTTATCACCTTTCTCAGTGCAGGTAGCATGTGACCCAAGAGGACAGAGAACATCTCCTTCTTCTAGAAGGCTTTCAGCTGCTGCACCCACATTTCTATGAGTTATTGGTTCACAGCCAAAAAACTCCCACCTTCACATTTGGACATTTTTTTCCCAAGTAACCAGAAACAGGAAAGCTCCTTATGGGAAGAATAATTTCTGCTGGCAGGGCTCAAACTTCAGCATACTCCAGACTTTTAGTAAGTCTTACGCTAAACTCATATATCTGTTCAACTTTTGCCCCAGTTAAAAACAGCCCTTAAGCTTGTTCAGCAGGCTCAGATATCATGTCCAAAAAAGAAAATTCAAGTTCCCTTATTAGGTAACTTTAACTGCTTCCTCGTGTAACTACACAGCAGGAATGTCAATACTGAGGAAAATTACAAGCGATGCTCAGTACAGGTCACAGAGTGGACCTTCCATAAACATAGTTTTAAAAACCAATAACTACATGCATAAGACTATTACCTTCATAAAATACATACAACAAGATAACAACCATGTGTGCACAGCGCCTCCAAGGAAATTTCTATAGGAAACAGCAGATTTAGAGCCTTGGTTGAGGAGTGAGGTAAACCTGAGGTTGAAGTCAACAATGTTACCCTAATTAGCTGCCTATCTTTCTCTAACACTCAATTCCCACATATTTAGAATAGACTCAGGAACTTCTCTGGTGGTCCAGTGGGTTTGATCCCTGATTGAGGAACTAAGATACCACATTCTGCAGGGCAACTAAGCCCATGCTCCACAACTAAAGAAAGGCCTCATGCTGCAACAGAGAGCCCGTGAACCACAATGAAGACCCAGAGCATCCCAAATTTAAAAAAAGAGAAGATGACTAAAAATTAATAGTCATTAAAAAAGTAATTAAATAGACATAGTGTTGTTTTAGATTTAAATGGAATAATGTGCTAACCTCAGCATAATACCAGATTTAGAGCATATATTCAGTAAATTATAAGTGCCTTTGCTTAAATAATTAGATCTTTTAAAAACTTTCCAATGATTTATTGATGGCTTATGAGTGATATAATCAATTAAATCAGGAAGAATACAGAAACACTTGGGGACATTTTCTCTCAAAATTATAATGTTAATAACAGAATGCTGCCCTCTTACTTTCACCTGCAGACTCCTGGTACAAAGTTAACAAATTTTCTGAACTGTAATAAGATGACTAATGGGGGCAGTGGATAAAATAAGTTCATTTGAATTCTGTGTAATGATATGCAAATTAGTTATCTGAGCCTGGTAGCTTCATTGAAGCTTGATGTTACTGAAGAATATTATGAAACATGATTTGTAACCAGCCTTTTGGCCTCTGCTGTATAAGGTGGTCATGACTGTAATTAAAGTTAATCACAAGTTATGCTGCAGAGCAGGAAATATTGTGATAGAGATGCACTGCGAGAGGAATGCCAGGATTTAATCACTGGATGCTAAAGGATCTATATCAGAGAATGGAGAAAGCTAGCTTCAAAGCAAGAGAAAATTAAGGGATTACATGAATCAAACTCTTAGAAGAACAAATGTATAATGAATTTTGCTTATATGCATAAGTGGAGATTAAGCTGAATAGCATCCATCACAGTGGATAAAAAGTGGCATTATCTCAGGAAGAGATTTATACAAAATAAATGCTCATCAAAATATCATGGTAGAAGAGGAAAACTAGACACATCTAACAATCTAAAAATAACAAAATGATTAATGAATTCAGGTATAACCTCACCTGCCAAATTATTCAATCATAGACTGATGCTCTTAGAGACTTAGGTACATGACTAAGTACTTATGTTTAAATTTCAGATGAAAGTCACAATTAGTTTTGCAGATACAGACCTTCCTCAGCTCACATTGGGGTTATATCCCAATAAACTCACTGTAAATTGAAAATATAAGTCAAATGCATTTAATACACTCACCTACTGAACATCAATAGCTTAGCCTAGCCTACCTCAAATGTGCCCATAAAAGTTACATTAGCCTACAGATGGGCAAAACCATCTCACACAATGTCTATTTTATAACAAAGTGCTGAATATTTTAAGTAATCTATTGAATACTGTACTCAAAGTGAAAAACAGAATGGCTATATGGGGAAAGAATGATTGTACTTGTATTGGTTGTTTACCATAGTGATTGCATGGCTGACTGGGAACTGATGCTCTCTGTCCCTGCCTAGCATCATGAGACAGGATTATACCACTTATTGCTAGTCCAGGAAAAGATCAAAATTTGAAGTACATTTCCTACTGAATGCATATCACTTTTGCAGCATCCTAAAGTCAAAAAATCTAAGTTGAGCCATCATAAGTCAGAGCCTGTCTGTACAATGATTATAATTCCATAAATAATTCATATCTAAGAAATTAAAAATATGTTAGTATAGTCAGTAAACCTTCTTTGAGTCAGGACTCAGAGTAATATTTTCTCCTTAATTATTTGTATTTCATATTTTTAATAAGCACATACTACTTGATTTACTCTTTATAAATGCAGAATTTTAAGTCCTCCATCTAATGTAGTGGGAAATGATCATTGTGGAACAATCGAATGCTTCTTTCTAGAGCATCAACCAGAGTTCTTCTGGTGTGGGAAAAAAATAATTCAACACAGAAAATATTCAATTTACAAAGAAAGATTAATTTGGCCATGTGGACCATGAAAATTGAATTAAGCATTCATATGATACATCTGAAAGTCATCTCAAATTATTTATACTAAATGATTAATTCTTTAAAGTTGTTTCATTTTTATATTCTTAAAAGAAAATCATAGAAATTCACTTAATATATATGAGACCAAAGTAGGATTCATAGAGCAAGTGTTATATTTTATTTGTAAATGAAATTAAACATTAGAACAAAACATTACTATATGAAAAGATAACTGTTGAATCTTAATTAGACTGAGATGATATCTTTGGGTTATATTTAATGTTTCCAGGGATTGTTATCAGTCAATTAATTATGTCTATGCCCTGGTGATCAAATAGAAGATTTAACAGATGAATCAGATTACTCACAAGTGGACTAGGCTAGGCTTTCCTTTGAAAAATTACATTTTTAAAAGTACATGAATTTCATGTGGTGTAAGAAGTTGGAACTTATTTCCCTTTTGCTGGTGATTGTAAGGAGGGATAAGGAGGGGTGGGAAGGGACCTGGCAGGAACATGTAACTACAAGTAGGCTGTCAGCTTGAATTATTACTATTCTGTATGAAAGTGAAAAGTGAAAGTGTCAGTTGCTCAGTTGTGTTGACTCTTTGAGATCCCATGGATTGCAGCCAGCAAGGCTCCTCTGTCCATGAATTCTCCAAGCAAAAATACTGGGGTGGGTAGCCATTCCCTTCTTCAGGGGATTTTCCTGACCTGGGGATCAAACTCAGATCTCCCACATTGCAGGTGGGCTCTTTACCATTTGAGCCACCAGGGAAGCCACTATTCTGTATAGGTAAAGCAAAATATGAGGTACCTAAAGGCAAGTTCTTGCAGAAAACAAAAATGTAACTCTACATAAATAAAGTAACACAGTACTCCTAATTCATGATTCAGAAATGGAATACTGAGACCAAGAAGAAGTCACATTTATGACCACCACTAAAATGTCAACAAACAATAAATGCTGGAGAAGGTGTGGGAAAAAGGAAGCCTCCTATACTGTTGGTGGGAATATAAATTGGTGCAGTCACTATGGAAAACAGTATGCAGGTTCCCTAAAACCTAAAACTGGAGTTACTGTATGATCCAGCAATCCCATTCCTGGGCACATACCCAGAAAAAACTATAATTTGAAAAGATACAAGTGGCCCTGTGTTCATATTAGCACTATTTACAATAGCCAAGACATGGAAACAAACTGAATGTCCATTGACAGATGAATGGATAAAGAAGATGTGGTGTATACTTATACAATGGAAAACTACTCAGTCGTGAAAAAGAATCAAACAATGTCATTTACAGCAACATGGATGGATCTAGAGATGCCATACTAAGTGAAAGTATATTAGAAAGAGAAAGACAAATACCACATCATATTACTTATACATGGAATCTAAAATATGACAAAAGTAAACATATCTATGAAACAGACACAGAAAACAGACTTGCAGTTGCCAAGAGGGAGGAGGTGGGGAAGAAAAGGATTAGGAGTTTGAGATTAGTAGATGCAAACTAGTATTGCCAAGAAAATGCACTGGTCATAGCAAACGCCCTCTTCCAACAACACAAGAGAAGACTTTACACATGGACATCACCAGATGGTCAACACCGAAATCAGATTGATTACATTCTTTGCAGCAAAAGATGGAGAAGCTCTATACAGTCAACAAAAACAAGACCAGGAGCTGACTGTGGCTCAGATCATGAACTCCTTATTACCAAATTCAGACTCAAATTGAAGAAAGTAGGGAAAACCGCTAGACCATTCAGGTATGATCAAAATCAAATCCCTTATGATTATACAGTGGAAGTGAGAAATAGATTTAAGGCCCTAGATCTATAGATAGAGTGCCTGATGAACTGTGGATGGAGGTTTGTGACATTGTACAGGAGACAGGGATCAAGACCATCCCCATGTATAAGAAATGCAAAAAAGCAAAATGGCTTTCTGGGGAGGCCTTACAAATAACTGTGAAAAGAAGAGAAGTGAAAAGCAAAGAAGAAAAGGAAAGATATAAGCATCTGAATGCAGAGTTCCAAAGAATAGCAAGAAGAGATAAGAAAGCCTTCCTCAGCAATCAATGCAAAGAAATAGAGGAAAACAACAGAATGGGAAAGACTAGAGATCTCTTCAAGAAAATTAGAGATACCAAGGGAACATTTCATGCAAAGATGGGCTTGATAAAGGACAGAAATGATATGGACCTAACAGAAGCAGAAGATATTAAGAAGAGGTAGCAAGAATACACAGAAGAACTGTACAAAAAAGATCTTCACGACCCAGATAATCATAATGGTGTGATCACTCATCTAGAGCCAGACATCCTGGAATGTAAAGTCAAGTGTGCCTTAGAAAGCATCACTATGAACAAAGCCAGTGGAGGTGATGGAATTCCAGTAGAGCTGTTTCAAATCCTGAAAGATGATGCTGTGAAAGTGCTGCACTCATGCCAGCAACTTTGGAAAACTCAGCAGTGGCCACAGGACTGGAAAAGGTCAGTCTTCTTTTCAATCCCAAAGAAAGGCAATGCCAAAGAATGTTCAAACTACTGCACAATTGCACTCATCTCACATGCTAGTAAAGTAATGCTCAAAATTCTCCAAGCCAGGCTTCAGCAATACATGAACCTTGAACTTCCTGATGTTCAAGCTGGATTTAGAAAAGGCAGAGGAGCCAGAGATCAAATGGCCAACATCAGCTGGATCATGGAAAAAGCAAGAGAGTTCCAGAAAAACATCTATTTCTGCTTTATTGACTGTGCCAAAGCCTTTGACTGTGTGGATCACAAGAAACTGTGGAAAATTCTGAAAGAGATGGGAATACCAGACCACCTAACCTGCCTCTTGAGAAATCTGTATGCAGGTCAGGAAGCAACAGTTAGAACTGGACATGGAACAACAGACTGGTTCCAAATAGGAAAAGGAGTATGTCAAGGCTGTATATTGTCACCCTGCTCATTTAACTTACATGCAGAGTACATCATGAGAAATGCTGGATTGGAAGAAGCACAAGCTGGAATCAAGATTGCTGGGAGAAATCTCAATAACCTCAGATATGCAGATGACACCACCCTTATGGCAGAAACTGAAGAGGAGCTAAAAAGCCTCTTGATGAAAGTGAAAGAGGAGAGTGAAAAAGTTGTTTTAAAGCTCAACATTCAGAAAACGAAGATCATGGCATCTGGTCCCATCACTTCATGGGAAATAGATGGAGAAACAGCGGAAACAGTGTCAGACTTTATTTTGGGGGGCTCCAAAATCACTGCAGATGCTGATTGCAGCCATGAAATTAAAAGACGCTTACTCCTTGGAAGAAAAGTTATTACCAACCTAGATAGTATATTCAAAAGCAGAGACATTACTTTGCCAACTAAGGTCCATCTAGTCAAGGCTATGGTTTTTCCTGTGGTCGTGTATGGATGTGAGAGTTGGACTGTGAAGATGGCTGAGCGCCAAAGAATTGATGCTTTTGAACTGTGATGTTGGAGAAGACTCTTGAGAGTCCCTTGGACTGCAAGGAGATCCAACCAGTCCATTCTGAAGGAGATCAGCCCTGGGATTTCTTTGGAAGGAATGATGCTATAGCTGAAACTCCAGTACTTTGGACACCTCATGCAAAGAGTTGACTCATTGGAAAAGAGTCTGATGCTGGGAGCGATTGAGGGCAGGAGGAGAAGGGGATGACAGAGGATGAGATGGCTGGATGGCATCACTGACTCGATGGACGTGAGTCTGAGTGAACTCCGGGAGTTTGTGACGAACAGGGAGGCCTGGTGTGCTGTTATTCATGGGGTTGCAAAGAGTCGGACATAACTGAGCAACTGAACTGAACTGAACTGAGTATATATAGGATGGATAAACAACAAGGTCCTACTGTATAGCACAGGGAACTATATTCAATAGCCTGTGATAAAACCACAATGGAAAAAATATGAAAAAGAATAAGCATATATATATATATAGTCTATTGATATCAATCACTTTGCTATACAGAAAAAATTAACACAACATTGTAAATCAACTATACCTCAATAAAATATTTTTAGTTTAATAAAAGAAGTCATGTTATAGTAAAAGAAACAGAGAGGAATCACAGAAAATTAATAATTTTGGCCTTTGGGGTTGATTTGCCTTTATTGTTACTGAAAAGTTCAGGGGAAAATATATTCCTTTGGGACATTCAACTGGAATGACTTTCCCAGAAGGATGGTATCTTTGCTAGCTATTCCAGCAGCTTCTGAGAAAAGGGTAATGAAGGCTGCTTGCACTGATACAGACAATCCCATAATGTGGGATCTGCCACTTACAAGCAAAGAAAACTTGGACAAGTCATATGAACAACCTTAGCCTGTTTCCCATCTGTATAATAGGTAAAAGGAATCGTGTCCTATAGGATTGCCATAATTAAATCAAATGCCATGTAAAAAACATTTAACACTGGCTACTAGCTAGGCATCTGTATAAGTTTTTTATTATCATGTGACAAATTACCACAAACTTAATGGCTTAAAACAACATTCACTATTAACACACAGTTTTGCAGGTCAGAAGTTCAGGTGAGCTCAGCTGGGCTCTCTGCTTAGGGTTTTGCAAAACTGAAATCAAAGTGTCAGTCAGATATGTTCTCATCTGGAGTTCTGAGTCCTCCTTCGAGCATATTCCCATTATTGACAGAATGCAATTCCTTGCAGTCATCCTAGCTGCCTTTCTAGCTGTTGGCTGGAGGTCAATCAGCTCCTAGGAGTCCTTGCATGAGGCCAACTCTCCAGTACCTTAATTCCCTGACTTGAATGGATATCCACTCCAGTAGTCTTGCCTGGAGAATTCCATGGACAGAGGACACTAATAGGCTACAGTCTAGGGGTCACAACGAGTCACTTTCACTTTCACATTTTCCCTTCTGGATCATGGAGAAAATGTGGTGTTATCAGCTTGAGTGATTAGATGAGGCCTGAACATCTCCATGAAAAAGAAATGCAGAAAAGCAAAATGGCTGTCTGAGGAAGCCTTACAAATAGCTGTGAAAAGAAGAAAAGCAAAAAGCAAAGGAGAAAAGGAAAGATATAAGCATTTGAATGCAGAGGTCCAAAGAATAGCAAGGAGAGATAAGAAAGTCTTCCTCAGTGATCAATGCAAAGAAATAGAGGAAAACAACAGAATGGGAAAGACTAGAGATCTCTTCAAGAAAATTAGACATACCAAGGGAACATTTCATGCAAAGATGGGCTCGATAAAGGACAGAAATGGTATGGACCTAACAGAAGCAGAAGATATTAAGAAGAAGTGGTAAGAATACATAGAAGAACTGTACAAAAAAGATCTTCACAACCCAGATAATCACAATGGTGTGATCACTCATCTAGAACCAGACATCCTGGAATGTGAAGTCAAGTGGGCCTTAGAAAGCATCCCTATGAACAAAGCTAGTGGAGGTGATGGAATTCCAGTTGAGCTGTTTCAAATCCTGAAAGATGATGCTGTGAAAGTGCTGCACTCAATATGCCAGCAACTTTGGAAAACTCAGCAGTGGCCACAGGACTGGAAAAGGTCAGTCTTCTTTCCAATCCCAAAGAAAGGCAATACCAAAGATGGCTCAAACTACTGCACAATTGCACCCATCTCACATGCTAGTAAAGTAATGCTCAAAATTCTCCAAGCCAGGCTTAAGCGATACGTGAACCATGGACTTCCAGATGTTCAAGCTGGTTTTAGAAAAGGCAGAGGAACCAGAGATCAAATTGCCAACATCTGCTGGATCATGGAAAAAGCAAGAGAGTTCCAGAAAAACATCTATTTCTGCTTTATTGACTGTGCCAAAGCCTTTGACTGTGTGGATCACAATAAGCTGTGGAAAATTCTGAAAGAGATGGGAATATCAGACCACCTGACCTGCTTCTTGAGAAACCTGTATGCAGGTCAGGAAGCAACAGTTAGAACTGGACATGGAACAGCAGACTGGCTCCAAATAGGAAAAAGAGTACATCAAGGCTGTATATTGTCACCCTGCCTATTTAACTTATGTGCAGAGTACATCATGAGAAACGCTGGGCTGGAAGAAGCGCAAGCTGGAATCAAGATTGCCGGGAGAAATCTCAATAACCTCAGATATGCAGATGACACCACCCTTACGGCAGAAAGTGAAGAGGAACTAAAAAGCCTCTTGATGAAAGTGAAAGAGGAGAGTGAAAAAGTTAGCTTAAAGCTCAACATTCAGAAAATGAAGATCATGGCATCTGGTCCCATCACTTCATGGGAAATAGATGGGGAAACAGGGGAAACAGTGGAAACAGTGTCAGACTTTATTTTTGGGGGGTCCAAAATCACTGCAGATGGTGACTGCAGCCATGAAATTAAACAACACTTACTCTGTGGAAGGAAAGTTATGACCAACCTAGATAGCATATTGAAAAGCAGAGACATTACTTTGCCAACAAAGGTCCATCTAGTCAAGGCTATGGTTTTTCAAGTGGTCAAGTATGGATGTCAGAGTTGGACTGTGAAGAAAGCTGAACGCCGAAGAATTGATGCTTTTGAAATGTGGTGTTGGAGAAGTCTCTTGAGAATCCCTTGGACTTCAAGGAGATCCAACTAGTCCATCCTAAAGATCAGTCCTGGGTGTTCATTGGAAGGACTGATGCTGAGGCTGAAATTCCAATACTTTGGCCACCTCATGCAAAGAGTTGACTCATTGGAAAAGACTCTGATGCTGGGAGGGATTGGGGGAGGAGGAGAAGGGGACAACAGAGGATGAGATGGCTGGATGGCATCACTGACTCGATGGACATGAGTTTGAGTAAACTCCGGGAGTTGGTGATGGACAGGGAGGCCTGGTGTGCTGCGGTTCATGGGGTCGCAAAGAGCTGGACACAACTGTGCACTGAACTGAACTGCCCTGATAGTCTCCCTTTTGATCAACTCTAAATCAGCTGATTTTTAACCATAATGATCTTTGTGAAATCCCTTTTGCTCTATGAGGTAACAGAATAACAATTGTGACTTCTCATCATAGTCACAGTTCCAGGTATGAAGTTGGGAAAAATTTGAGGAACATTTAGAACTCTGTCTACCACCCTCAGTACATATTAGTTTCTTTGTCTTCCCCTGCGGCTATTTCCAGGCTATGTCATTCTTTCAAAGGTTGTGCCCTGCCCTCTTCCTTTCTGTTTTATAAGTAATAATTGCTTTGGGATTAGTTGAAGTATTAACTCAAGTGACAAATATAGACTATTTAGTGGAATTAGAAATGCAGACATCCACTAAGTCAAGAGACCAAATTAAAATGCACTCATGTAACTATGAGAAATCAATGAAGGGAATAAGAACTCTTCCAACCAAGGTGCTCTAAAGGTGAAAGGTCAGAACCGCTGGTAGTGGCTTCCTTGTTGGCTCAGTGGTAAAGAATCTGCCTGTCAATGCAGGAGACATGAGTTTGATTCCTTGTCCAGGAGGATCCCACATGCTGCGGAGCAACTAACCCTGTGTGTCACAACTACTAAGCCTGTGCTCTAGAGCCCAGAAACCACAACTACTGAGCCCACATGATGTAACTACTGAAGCCTGTGTGCCCTACAGCCCTTGCTCCACAACAAGAGAAGCCACACAATGAGCAGCCCACACACGGCAACTAGAAAATAGGCCCCACTCTCTGCAACTAGAGAAAAGAGGACCCAGCATGGCTTAAAATAAATAATAAATAAATAAATGATTTAACAAAAATCACTGGTAGCCATCTTTCCTACCACATGGAGGAGGCTTAGGGTATGAAATTGATACATGCTTTACGTAGACTTTCTCTATTAATGCTGCTGCTGCTGCTGCTAAGTCACTTCAATCGTGTGCGACCCCATAGACGCCAGCCCACTAAGCTCCCCCGTCCCTGGGATTCTCCACGCAAGAACACTGGAGTGGGCTGCCATTTCCTTCTCCAATGCATGAAAGTGAAAAGTGAAAGTGAAGTTGCTAAATCGTGTCTGACTCTTAGTGACCCCATGGACTGCAGCCTACCAGGCTCCTCCGTCCATGGGATTTTCCAGGCAAGAGTACTGGAATGGGGTGCCATTGCCTTCTCCGCTATTAATGCTACTCATCTTCATATTAAATCTGGGAATATAATTAGAACATTTTTCTAATATCTTTCTATTAATACTGGGAATATCTTCAAAGATCTGCTTTTTTTTCAGCTTTTATAGACTACTCTCCAGATAGTCACCAGATTATTGACTTAAACTATTGAAGCCTTTAAACTTACTATTGTAAACAGTCTTTTCATGGTGGTATAACTGTTGGTTTATGTTTTGAATTTGTGCTTTATTCTTTGCTGTGATTAGAGAGTAAGTCATCCAGGTACATCTGATGGTAAGTTGCTTCCCTTGTAGCTCAGTTGATTAAAGAATCTGCCTGCAATGCAGGAGACCCGGGTTCAATTCCTGGGTTAGGAAGATCCCCTGGAGAAGGAAATGGCAACTCACTCCAGTATTCTTGCCTGGAGAATCCCACGGACAGCCTGACAAGCCACAGTCCATGGGGTCACAAGAGTTGGGCATGACTTAACAACTAAACCACTACCAACAATCATTTAAGAATTATTTTAAGATAATTCTTAAATTCCAAATCCTTCTAAATCCTTTTAAGAATATCTTGTCAGGGCGATGTCTTGTGGCAGGTAAAGCAGCCTTTCCTAGAAAAGGATGAGGTGCCTTTAGGTGATCCATCAGCTACCATAATAAATTTCTCCCATTTTTGTCCTTATCTTTGGGCCTCCAAAACCACTGAGGTTATAGGACACAGCACCTGATAGTGATGTCCACTCAGTGCTGCCTTCCAGGTCAAGTGGTGAAAAGAAGAAGTCTTTATTAAGTTTTCATGCTTGTGTTAAAGTAAAAGCATGCAGTGTCCTTACCATTAGGCACCATCAGAGGTAAGAGCACCAGAAACAGCTTTGTAATCTGAGGAACAGTCAGAAGGAACACAAGGGTATACTGTTCAACAAGATATATCCTCAGAAAAGCTCACACAGTAATGAAGACCCAGGATGGATAAAAATAAATAATAAATAAATAAATAACTTTTTTAAAAATCACCGGTAGCCAAATAACTTCCTAACTCAGAAGTGAGTTAGTTTCTGAACACAATCAGATAATGTCCCAACACTTCAGTGTTGGAACACAGAGAAGAAAGAAGCAAGCAGGAAACAGAGGAGCTGGCCAGCAACCGAGAGAATCTACTGGAGTAAACAATGATTAGCAAGTGATGCTTACAGAGCATATTAGGTGACGGGGAGATTCTCTTTAGAAATATTATTAGTAAGGTCTTCATATTTAAAGTGATGTTAGGATAGTTACAGTTTATTGAGACAGAAAATTCCAAAATTCCTCTGATTAGGGACATGTCATAAAAATGACCTCCTGTAACAGACTGGTGTGTGGCAAGAACACCTAGGTGCCCACAAAAGGATGGCAGAACTGGGCAACAGAAGCAGGGGGTTCAAAGTCAAAGATGACCATCTGCAAAAGCACATTTGACTCCAAGTCCTCACTGCCCACTTACAGAGGAGTAATTTGTATTTCACACGAGGTATGCAACAAGTCATGTGCAACTTGTTTTTAATTATGCTTATTAACCACATAATAAACACTATGTGAGTCACATTCTACTGCTAGTGTCTGTCATTTCTAAAAATCCTCAGGAGATCTTGTCAAAGACAAATGACCTGGAAGGATTTTGTGTGACTACTATGGGCAAAATTTTGTGCCCAGAGGCGTAAACAGATTCCTCTTGGAATGTTACCTCTACCTTACCCATTTCTGTAGTTAAGCACAGCACAATATTCTTGATCAGCAGATCCTCTAATTTATATATTGAATTGGACACCATTGTGTTGGTCTATGAAAACACAATTGCAGAACTGAGTTATTGAAAATTACCTTTGGATAAGTTGGCCTCTGAAAGTACAACAGAAATTGGTCGAACAACTGCTGAAAATGGCTTGTGGGGAAAATGGGTGCTCCAAGGAATCCTACTTCTCAAAGGAAAACACTGCAAATGATTGCACTTCAGTATTTTCAAACCCCCCTTCAGAACTCAGAGAGGAAGAACTCTCAACCACATAGAAGTGCAGCAGTTTCCAGAATTGTGATGAAGTAAGTAGCTGTTTTTCCCCTTTTCTGTTTGTGTATTTCTGTTTGCCTCAAACCTTAATCGGAGAAGGCAATGGCACCCCACTCCAGTACTCTTGCCTGGAAAATCCCATGGACGGAGGAGCCTGGTAGGCTGCAGTCCATGGGGTCACTAAGAGTCAGACACGATTTAGCAACTTCACTTTCACTTTTCACTTTCATGCATTGGAGAAGGAAATGGCAACCCACTCCAGTGTTCTTGCCTGGAGAATCCCAGGGACGGGGGAGCCTGATGGGCTGCCGTCTATGGGGTCGCATAGAGTCAGACACGACTGAAGTGACTTAGCAGCAGCAGCAGCAAACCTTAATTATAAAAAATGAGACCACAAGATAGGTTCATATTAGAAAGTAAATCTAATAATATATCAAAAGAAAAATATGTAATATTATTCAGGAAATATAAGGATAGTTCATTATCATACAATAAATCAGAAATGGGATAAATAAGAAAAAGCTTATTAACCTATAAAACATTAACCTAACTCCTGACTAAATGCACCCAATACTTTGCCTAACCTGTTGGTTCTTTTCTTAGATTAAAAGAAGTAGGAATGAGAATCAAGTAATTAAAGAATGACTAGCTCTCTACACCCATCAATCTCCTTAGCAATTATGCAGCAGACCAAAGGGTAAGATAACATCTAGAGAAAGATCATAAAGAGTCAGACAGCCTGCATGCAATGGAAAACAATGGAGAATCTGTCTCCGTGATTAATTGAGATTACTTTCCCATTTTTCCCTTTAAAAAATGTCATGGCTGAGGAAAATCTTTGGAGTTTGTCTCAGGACATGAGTCCACCTTCTTCTCAGATTGCTGGCTCTTCTGATTAAAGCAACTTTCCTTTCTACCAACACTTACCTCTTGATTATTGGCTTTAGAGCAGCAAGTAGCCAAACCTGAGTTCAGTAACAGCAAGAAAATGTAATCTTTAAAAGATGAGATAAAGACATATTTATAGTCTCCTATCCCTAGTGTTTTATTAAACTGTATAGTAAACTGAAACTACCAAGGGAAAAAATGCAATGAAATTCTAAATGTATCCTTGACAAGCTCTAGGTTAGTAATCTAGGTTTGGGTGAAAATAATCTACACTGTATTTAGATAACTTTCTTGTGGAACTATTTTAGTCAAAGCTTTTTTGGGAGATGGGGGATGCCAAATAAATTTTATAAGATGATATTCAGCATATATGAATATAATCATAAGCTTTTTCTTATTTAATCCACCTACTTGATTTATTGTATGATAGTGAACCATCCTTATATTTCCTAAATAATCTTACATATTTTTCTTTTGATATATTACTAGATTTACTTTTTAATATGAAAATAAATTTTATTGGGATATTTGTTTTTTTGTGTGTGTGTGTGTTTTTTTTTTTGTTTTTTTTTTTTTTTTGAAGTAGCTATTCACTGAAAAGAAAAACAGGTTCTGGAATTAGAATTATGCTGGCCTCATGAATAAGTAAAGATCTTCTATTATTTCTAGTCAGGCATAATTTAAACATAATAAAGTTATCATTATATATTTGTGAATTCATTGAATATTGGTGCTTTTTAAAGGGAAACTCTAGAGATCACATTTCCCTTAATTTTTGGTATATTGACTAAAGTTTTTCATTTTTACATAGGTTAATTTTAGTAAATAATTTTCTCCTACATTATCAAATTTGCTATCTGTTACATGTGATGTTTTCTTATTGTCATCTTACTTTTTTTTTACATCTATGGTTTCCTTTCTCATTTTTATTCTAAGGAAATGGCAGCCCACTCCAGTATTCTTGCCTGGAAAATCCCATGGACGGCAGAGCCTGGTAGGCTACTGTCCATGGGGTTGCACAGAGTCGGACATGACTGAGCGACTTCAATTCACTTCACTTCACTTTACTTCATGGGTTTGACCTTCCATTTTTCTTAATCATGCTCACAGCAGTTTTTTCTATTTTATCTTTTTAAAAGAGTTTTCAGTATATCATTTCTACTATTTTTATTTCCTTTCCATTAATTTTAGGTTTTACCATTATCCCTTCTCTCTTCTAGATTTCTTTTGATTTATCTTTTTGTTCTTTTTATTAACTTTAAAATGACTGCTAATTTTCTTGTATTTTTCTTTTATGTTTTAAGCTATATATTCCTTCTGAATATAACTTTTGCTATATGTTTTTATGTATTTTTAAATTTCCTCTTTGTTTCATGAATGTTGAAGAATGTTAACCATTTTAGGAATTTAGAAATTTATATGTTTTAATTTGATTATTATCAAAGAATAAGACCTATACAATCTCTACTTTTTAAATATAAAGTGTTCTTTTCAAGGAAATACATTATATTCTTTTTAAATGGACATAAGAAAAGTGGGTAGTGTATATACAATGGGCAAAGAACGTTGCCTGCCATATCAGTAAGTAAAGTATGTCACAGCCATTAAGCTACCAGCCATTTCAGCTGCCACAGTGATGCACCTTGAGGGTTTAGGATGAAGAAAACAGGATACTGGCCCTAGATAAAGGTACCCATCAAAGGAATAATTTCAGTGAGCCCAGACTCTTGCATCTTCCAATACATAGAAGAGCACTAAATTTCTTAACTTAAGGTATCTAATTTCCTTTAATTAACAGTAATTTGGGGATGTTCCAACTATCTTGTTTTTGTGGGTTTTTTTGCAAAAACTTCTGTATTTTCTGGCTCTTCTCTTATCTCTTCAGAACTGTCCCTCAGTTATCTGTGAGATTATCTTTTGGACTTAAGTCTTCAATATGTCCACTGAATAAAACATAATTCTCAACTTTCAGGTTCTCTATTTTTTTTTTCAGTTGACAATGAGTATGTGTTTATGCATGCACAAACACACACACGCTATATAGTTCATCAGTGTTGCTTAGTTTTTCAATTTCCTTATCTGTTTTGACATTTAACCCTCAAGTAATTTTACTTAATTTATACTACAACTTGATTTTTATCACTATCTCTTTACATTTTTAATATATCTTCCTCATACATACTTCCTTTGCTACTAGATGCACACTGGGTTATGACTGTTACATCAATAGGAATTGTGCCTATTATAATTTTAAAGTATCTTAGTGCTTTTAAACTTATAGCTAAGCTTTTCTGATGGAATATTGACATTCTTGCCTTTTCTAATATTTACATTTGCCTTGTATCTCTTGATTAATCTCATTATTTTTTGAATTCTTTATCACTTGGTCTTACAGGGGAGCAGAATTTGCTATGCCACATCTTGTCTCTTTGGCATACTGATTATCTTAGACTGAGTATTTTTAAGAAACTGCATACATAGGAGAAACTTTGAGCATGGAGTAGAAGTTACCTGTAAGGGAAATTTACTTGTATAAGGGAAATCTACATTTGTAGGGTGTCTCCCTGCTACACTGTGAAGAGGGAAATGACCTTATCTCTAGAGGCTATTGTCAATGGAGAAGGCAATGACTTAAATTTGCTTAAAGATCTTATCTTTGGTTTGCTGTGCTTTTCTCTGTAACTTCCTATAACTGACAACCCATACTCAACATCATTTTTTGTCTTAGTTGAAGACAGTATTTAAGGTGAGGGCTTCCATTTTATCTGAGGGTTACTCAGTTTTCCCTGGTTTCTCCCATGCATCTGTTAGATGAACCACTGACCAAAACCACCTGCCCTGGCCAGACATGATAGTAACCACTTGCATGAGTTATCTTACAACAGGAGGTCTGATAAGGAACTTGGAACTAACAAGCTACCACCCACTGGAAGAATTCAGGAAGGGGCAAAATGAAAGAGGAGAAACTAGTTCATATATCCTATCAAACTCCAAAATCCTCCTCTC